>NW_017147567.1:381959-384513 GCF_001652005.2 Ceratina calcarata | reverse complement strand
AATATTTGAAGCAATGAATTAAAAAAAAAAAATGATGAAAAATTTTAATTCTTTGTCATTGTTTTTATGTAATGGGTTCATAGAACCTTAAGTGAACCACGTATAACCTAAGGTTAGTAAAACCAAGTGCATTTTCATTAATCTCGTAAACAGTATTTGGATATTAATGAGGAAAGTAGCTAGTCTGATTAGTGGCGTGGAATTACTAAAGTGGATTAAAATTCAAGGGGCTGCTAGATTTCATGTAGGACCATTAATATGCGATGAAGTGATGCGCAATTAATAAGAGTTACGTATTTAATGACGCGAGCAGTGTGATTAATAAAAGTTCGCGATACGCGAAGAAATTTTGCAACCGTTCTAGGAGGATATGTACTGTAAACACAAATACACAGTTCAATCACATCGTTCATTCTCAGTTCATATTGAATATTCCAAATATTTGATTGTTTATTTCTAATTAAACTCAATTTCAACGAAATTTCCGTAAAATACCGAGAAGCTTGTTTGCCAAGCCAATATTTTAACTACTAAAAATTCCATTATTCCATTATGGGAACAGGACGTTATTTGCCGATACCGTGACGGTGCAGATGCGAACAGAGAAAGAGCAGGAAGCATTGAAAAATATCTAGCATCCCGTTAAACGCAATATCGTTATATTTTCCGACGTGTCCTATTGACGGATCGCATCGCAAAAGCGATCAAGAGGGATCGGCTGAAAAGCGACTAGGCGTCTCGATTACGGTCATTTTTCACGCGACACGCAGCTCGCAAACTTGGTAAACGTGGCATCGAGTAGTAGGAAAGAGCTTCTATATAGTGTCTCTAGATCTACACTGTATCTCAGTAAGTTGATAGGCAGTCTATCTACCGTAGCTGCCATCTGCATCCGTTTGCCTGCCTACTGCATATATGAAAACGTAAATACAGTTATATCTGTCGAACGGTCCGCGTCTGAATCCGCGGCATTAAAGTTAAGCCTGTATTTTATTGGACGCTCGTATAAATCAAAAGCTCCGGCTAGTCAAACATTCGAAAGCTTTGCATACGCGCCGCGTATACCTGGCTATCCGTTCCTCGCTTGCACACCTGATTGGCTCGTTCTCATAAGTACAAACATGCATCATCGCATCCGCGGGCTATCAATCGATGTTTACCGCGGCTGCGAATAAAAGCGCAGGGCTTGTTTGTTTTACGCATAATAATTAGTGCCGCGGTTATTTGCCAAATTAACTATTTTCAACGCTATGGAAACACCAGACCTCGTTCCCTTATTCCCAATTTTACGTGATCATGTTTGCGATCGTTCCTATGGCTGTTTTATTGTTACTGATTTTCGGATGTAATTCGTAATGCAGGGATAACGCAGTTATTTTTACCTTTTATGCCCTCATGATGAGGATTTTAAAAACAATAAATCGTTTGTGGTCTGACTATACTAAATTTTAGATAGATATTGTTTATCATTTAAATATTACGATATTTCATCGAATATTTTATTTCTCGTAGCTGCTAACAACCGTTGGACGTGACTTAAACAAACAAATTAAAAAGAAAAAAGGTTTAAAGGTTTAAACTCGTACATATTTTCAAATGAAAATGTGAGAACAGAATTTATGATAGCTAAAGGGCGAGTTTGAAGCGGGAAACATTCCTGTTTGTTTCAACGCGTTGTGTACTGAAAAAGTGGGCTTCCGAAAAGAATCCTCGTGTAGATAGCGGAAACTTTTATTACGTCAAACGGGAAGAACCAAACCGTTGGGAATGTTGTTAGCGAATACTTTGCGTAAAAGTGCCGCAGGTAATTCCGCGGCGGGGCGGTGGTCATATACGGTAACCTACCCACACGGCTTAATTTCGTTAGCGGAACCGCACCAGAGGCGTTAGAAATGGTGGAAGAGGGTAGGGGAGCAAGCCTAGCCATTGTCCGGTTTAAAGTAAGATAGAGACGCGACGAGAAAAGGTCGACGGTGACGCGGCAGTCGCCAGTCACAATGCCATGGTTCCCGTTGTTTCGTTAAGCACTCGCGATATTGTAGACGCAATCATCGGAGTAAGGAGCTAAGCCCTGTAAATACAGGAGCCAGCGAACCGGGGAATATAAAAGCGACGTAAAACCTGAAGCCCTTTGAACAGTACCCTCCCTCCTTTTTTCAAACGTTGTCCTTTGAAGAAAAAACAGTGGTAATCTTGTGAAACCTCTTACTGTGATTAGAACCATTTTGAATATTGTCCCCCGTCGTTTTTAATGCCCTTTGTAATTCGCGATGCATCATCCCTCGGATTCCATTTCAATTCATTCATTAATGTCATACTTTGTTAATATTACATAAATGAACGAGGGGATAAATTTGATAACACGAATATTATCTTCGGAATAGATGTTAATGAATGGAATTGATTCATTATCGGAAATTACGATTCATGGTTGGAAAATTGGTATTCAATTGACCGAAGGAAATCAAGTTCTTTCTTTGAATAAGAATTTATGTATATAAGCTGATGTTAAAGAAAGGAATTTTGGTGAACATTCTTACTTAACACTAGAAAG
>NW_017147567.1:364217-380509 GCF_001652005.2 Ceratina calcarata | reverse complement strand
TTATTATTTGTACATTTGCCCAAAAGCAGTCAAAATGACTTCCTTGGGCAATCTAGTGTTAATGGCTAGGTTAGGACAAATTAAGTTAGGTTTCCATTATAAATTAGTAGATATTGGAGTGAACAGCATTGTATAGACTGAGGAAATGCATATCTCTAATGTCTGGATAAAATCCTTATAATTGGACTGTGAGTTTTCATGCATTCGGTTAAGTACGTCCATTCGATATGCAAGAGCATAAAAAATATTCGACGCAAAACAGAGCTTGACCTAGTCTAAAAAATTCAATGAATAACGATATCGTTTCCGTTCTGCCGGAAAGCACAGGCGACTGTTTGTTTTCCAACGTGGCTTTAAAGAGGGTTTCGAAACGAGTACATAAAATAGTATTAGTTAAGAATAATTAACGAGCTAACATCCACGGAATAACCACCTCCGGTGGTACAAGCGTACGAATATACAATTAACCAACCGAACGTGGAATTTATAATCAGTCTTGGTGCACCTTTCGCTCGCCCTTTATCGTGTAATATCTCATGCGAAGGATGCTAATAAATATGCGCACGTGCTACGTTCAAACTCTTTTGCATCCCATTAATTCGCTTTAACAACGCCATAGGCTCGCCTCAAATTAAATAACATGCGTCGAATTATTTCATCCCTAAAGTCTATTAAGTTCAGTCATAATTATTCGTTTAAAAATGGGATCAATAAACAATATTAAATTTAGTCAAGTTTCTTTTTTATATTGCAATATCAAGTCTCCAGTACAGCTAATCAAAACGATTCCCGATCCATTTGGTAAGTAAAAATAAAATCAATGTAAGTGCTCTCTTGTCTGCTCGACGTTAACAGACATAAACAATTCTAACAATTTTCGATTTAAACTAATTTATTTATCGAAATATACAAAAACCAAAATCTTCCATTTTTTATTAAATGTCTTCAACTGAGCTGCAGACTTCGAATTTTGATGAACACGATGACACAGGCAGGGCAAAGGATATTTAATTGGACATTCGAGAAAGGAAACTTTTTTCTGCAATGTCATTACGAGCTCAGTAATATTTCTTCACAGACTGGCAAGCTGTCAACTTGGGTCATTGTTTATAATCAAGAATATAATGAGTCAGAGACAGATCTGTAGACCTGGAAACATTCAATCACTCTCTACCTGTCTGAATATTTCTCTTCCATTTATTATGAATATTCAACAATCCCATGTGCTATCATGCTTCTAAGATCAGTTCCGGCTGTACAGTCTCCGGAAAATATTTATATGTATGATAAGTAGACTGCGGATTTTTATGCATTCATAAGAAAACTGTACATAAAGATATGAACACTGCATGCAATGTATAAAAGTGTACGAAACATAAAAAACGAAGTGCATTTAAATGATAAAAGAAACACATTTTTTAAATTGGTACCATAAATATTTTGCATAAAAATTCGCAGTCTAATCACAAGATATAATTGATATTAGACGGACTGAATCACATACACATATAAATGTAATTTATCTCGTATTGCAAATATCGTGATCGCGATCTTAATAAAGAAAAAAAATCTTTGGAAAAGTTAAACCCTAATTATTCTAAATAAAGCGTAAAACAATTAAACGTTTCGTTTAATTGGAGTAGAGAATGTACAGGTTTAATCCTGAATACTAAACACGGATCTTTCGAGACTCTGTTGTCTTTTCATTTCCTTAAATTTTCTGCCTTGTTAATTAGGTACAGCCTTAAGTTTACGGCCGGCAAGGGAAAAATAATGATATTTACAGATGAGAGCAACGACAATTCGTGACAAGAATTAAATTAATCGAAGAGAGCCTGTAAGGTTACGAAGAATTCTCAGGTGCATTTAAATTCTTCATATCCTTGCAATGTGTTCACTCTTTCAATTCTTCACGTCTTACGTAATTTATAACTAGATAAATCAAACCAGTAAAAATGACATACTCAAGGAGAAATGCATACATAAAAAGTTGACAATTCTAATTAATTATAACTTGTTCTTTGCTCAGATGAAATTTTTCTTATTTATATTTGCCTCTATACCAAATTGTTTAGAATAATATAATTAATAAATAAATTATTCTTCATATCCTTGCAATGTGTTCACTCTTTCAATTCTTCACGTCTTACGTAATTTATAACTAGATAAATCAAACCAGTAAAAATGACATACTCAAGGAGAAATGCATACATAAAAAGTTGACAATTCTAATTAATTATAACTTGTTCTTTGCTCAGATGAAATTTTTCTTATTTATATTTGCCTCTATACTATAAATTGTTTAGAATAATATAATTAATAAATAAATTATTAGAATAAAACATAATTTCTTAATATTTTATAAATAATAATATAAATTAGAATAATCCATTTAGTGTCATAATTTTTAAATATATTTCACCGCAATAATTCTGTTGGTGAAGTCGTATGAGCCTGCGTGGTAAATCAGAGTTTTGAGCGTGAGAATAGGTGGGTAAGGGACTTGGCGTGCCTCGGTCTTATTAAACCGTTATACTTGTATACTTACGGTTCTATTCCGGCCATTACTTTGAATTCGTTCGCCGAGACACGTTCGGTCTGAAAACTTGGACGGTTTTTAATTTGCCAGCCGTCACAAGCGACTTACGGATGGGCGGCGGCGCAGTCGTTGATTCGTACTACTGAACTCTGACATTATTAGAGAAATCGTTAGGAGTACAATAATCTACGTGTTCTCAGGATTTTTATTACTGTTCAATTTCAATATTGTAATAGTAAGAAATTATTTAGATATAATCTATTATGATTGGGCAGTCGTTGATTCATACTACTGAATTCTGGCATTATTGTGTTGTTGATGTACTACTGAATTCTGAAATTTTACTATAAATATTCTATATTTTCTATAAGTACAATTCTCCTACAAATAAATAAAATCCAATAATCATCGCCCTCGGATAGAAACAATTATTTTCTATAAAACTTGATTGAAACGAAATCCATTATTCGCGAATAACAGGAATTATCGGTACTTCAAGCATTGCAGTGTCTAAAAATATAACTTTGTTAATTAATACGCGGCCCCGATTGTTTCGATAACTTGAAATATGGACCGAGAATTAACGTCCGGACAATCGCAACGACCGTTCATTAATGAATGTCAAAATTGCTGTTACTGATAACATATTCGCATAGTGCTGCGTAAAATATATTATGTAAATGGCCGAATCTCGTGTGTGCAGATAACATTATTAACCAGCGGTGTTATCAACTTCGTTAACGACATCCAGCCTAGGGTAATGCTCTACGGATAATTATTACATTCTGTAAATATGGATTGCATACGTTTTGATTCGGTTAAATCTAATAAAGGGTCATAGTCGGATCGGGATATGACAAGTAGAAATTAAGATTAAGGCTCTATGAGCACTTAAATAAAAACAATGGTAGAGCAACGAAATTATAACAGTTATTAAATATAATATTAATAAAACACTGTGGGAGATTTCAGGAATTATGCTTCAAGACTATGAAGAGAGTTGTTATATCTTGAATTGTTATGTTAAATGGTACAATTTTGGTTTCATTTATTGTTTCCTTAGCTGGCTTCCTGAGTCTACTCCTTTAGCTTGCACTCTGAGCTTGCACCCCGAGCTTGTTTTCTTAGCATGCATCCTCTTGCTTCTGTAGCTAACTTTCTGAGCTTGCTACCTTAGCTGGCTCTGACTTCTTATCACAATTCTCAAACTCTTGGCAGAGTTCTAAGAGCTCATACAGTCTCAAACCATCACACTTCCTGATTTAATTTTCTTTACAGGACACGAAACTACATTCAGTAATTAATCAATGGTGAATTTGTAGCTAATCAGAGTCTGTAAGACCAGCGTATGCGCATCACGTAACAGGTTTCACCGTGAGAAGAACACGCGCTCCTGATTGTACGTGCGCGAATGTCTGAAACTCTAACAACCCCCCGAACGTTCCTCATTCGTCTCAGATGGCTTTCGAAGTATCATAGAACCAACATTAAATGCTTGGCAAGTAGTTAACGATATTTAGGTGTAATTTTCGTTTCAGTTCCCCGAAAGCTGATAAACCTTTATAAGTTTCATAGTTACAAATGGCATGAAGAGTGCCTAGATATTCTGTTTTACATTCTGCACAACACTTCGCGTTCTGAAATTTGTTTTACAATTTTTATCTGCAAGCAAAATTATTTCGCAATTTCCATTTCAATGTGTCAACCATTGAGACCGGCGTGTTTCGCCCCGAAATCGTTCGGTGTACAGGGAGTGCAAACGCTGTGCAAGCAATTATGCAAACCGAGAACACGTGACCCGTAACAAATGCTCGCGAGAAAAAAAGAGAAACGCGCAATTTATTTTTCAATCCGAACATTAAATTCCCATACGTCATACGTACATATTGTTACGGTTTCCTATTACGTAACATAAATTGTTATCAGCCCTCCATTTCCTTTTACTTTATCGTCTGATTAATCTTTCACCAAGCGGGACGAAAAGTTTATTTTCGAAAAAGAGGTTGCACAGCCAATTTCGCGGACGACGTGTACGCCCGAGCTCCGATCTATTGGAATCGTTGGTTGTAAGCGCACGTAAGTTGCTCGAGCGCGGGGAACGTTCTAAGACAAACAAGCGACTGTAAACTCACCGGTTACGCATGGACACCGAAAACAATACGATATTTTCACAACGGTCGCGCTGGTACGTGCCAGATACACAGTTAAGGATGTATTGGCTATACAGTCAATCCTAAAAGTTTATGCACTTTAGAAACGCATTTTTTAAAAAGAAATCAGACGTCGGAAGAACATTGCTAATAATAAACAACAACAAAAAATTTTCGATTTTTCCGAGATTTTTCCAAGGGGTACCCCTTCTATTTCTTCCATTCCATTAATACCATTCTAACCTCATGTATTTTAACGAGTAGCAATTTTTTTCAGATTCTTGTTACATTATGTAGTAAACTTAATATCCTAAAATGGAGCCGTTTGATCCAATATTGAACAAGTTATTCTATTTAGAATTGTGTCCTATTAATGGAAGCCACTGTACGTAGGCGCGCTTATAATATATGTACAAAAGGAATGGACATCGCTGCGAGGGTTGTAGAGGAAACATCAAACAGATCCTCGAAATACAAAATGCCGGCCGTCAGTCATATGCCAGGAATCCGATATTTGATTTTATTCCGGCTAGCTGCCTCGCCCGCCATTTTTCTTTAACGTTCTCCTTCCTCAAAACCTAAGTTCCTGTCATTCGTTTCAGCCTCCGTGTGCTCTCGGATAGAAACGCGGCATCGTCCCCCTCCCGTTGTTGCGCTGCCCCCTCGTCAAAATCGACAACCAATCGGTAGTACCTTTATCGTCTTCCGTACACAAAGGAAATTTAATTTTAAAAGGTGGAATCGCTGCGCTCTGGACGGAACCTATTCTGTCCGTCGCTGAGAGCATCTCGGATAGCCACTAAAATAATGCAATAAAAATACCCGGCGATGGCTGTCAGATCTTATATGCCATTCAAATCGGAGAACTGATTTTATTTAAAAAGGATGTTTCTCTCGGCTTGCGAAAATCCTCTTAATGCCGCTTAAAAAATAAATCGGATATCCTCTTCGGTAGACAGACTCAATGATTTACGTGGAAATCGATTGAAATGCATTCTGGTTGCATGAAAGATGAATACAAATTCTCTCTTTAATGCATTTCAATACAGGAAGCTTTAATTACAATTTGACGTGATTCCAGGATCTTTCAAGATCGTATTTTAAAATATGAAATTATTTTCTCAGTTACTTGAATAGAATTATATAAACGGACACTAGAAAATTGGCTTTTGTTTTCCTTCCATTAAAACCTGATCCACCAAGGTAATAAAAATAATAAAGAATTAAGGGATGAAGAAGACGAATTAAAAGAATAGTACATTTTGCTTTAAAAATTTGAATCAAGAACAGTTTGGAAAGTGTCTGCAGTTCCTAACAACTAAAATATGAAATACCACCGTCACTCCGTTCCATTAACTTCCATCTGGCCTAAGAAGGTTGCCTGATTTTTTTACTAGTATTTAGCCAGCAGGCTTTAGCTGCTGTCGAGCGAAGGGAACACAAGGAAGAAAAGAAACTGGAATAAAGTTGGGTAGATTCGAAGAAGTATGAACGACGAAGGGATACAAACTAGCGTGCAAGCTTCGATCATCCACAAGTCATTCGGATGTGAATAGCTTGAAACACCGTAATTCCGCGAGCACAACCTTTCTAGTAGCCAACAGTACTGCTACTGTTACCGTGTCTCTGTCCCGCAATTGAGGAATCTACTGACCCCTTCCACCGACGAGGGGGGGAATCCCCTTGGCTCCCATTTAACTCCCCCGTGGCCCGCGTATTTGTGCAACTTTTTAAATTTCCGGTCGCGGATTGCCTCCGCGGCTCCGCGCTACCCTCCACCCACCACCCCCCTTCCGACGAACTCGTTTTCTTTTTCCAGGGAAAAATAAAAGCCACGCGATACGATTCGATAGAATGCGATACGTTATATACATTATACAAGGTTCAACTCTCCACGTTTCCTGGACGTCCGTTTCTCATCCACCAGGATCTGAAAGGACCTATTTCCTATTTGCCAATTGTTATCGATCAAACAAGGTTTGATATAAAAATGGTATTTAATCTATTTCCTGACTGACTGAGTCACCAATGCCTGGTAGAAACAGAGCTTGTCGGGTTTCATTATAGAATGTAATAACATTCACTGTACCGTTTCCAAGTTGAGCTTGGGATAATCTTAAACCATGTCGTCATGTACATTCTGCACAACACTTCGCGTATTGAACTATTTGTATTGTATTGTGTTTTACGTGTATTCTGTGTTAATTATTTCTCGATAAAACTGAATTCTGCGAAGTTATCAGCGTAGATGATAATTCTTATTACTTTAGAGATTCATATTCATACTTCAACACAGAAATCTTAGAATAGTATAAAAATATGTGAACAGATTTAATTAACGTAGAACCTTAAGAAATTTTACTTTAACGCAAGGTTCCGAGAGACCGAAATTATTAACGACAGAATGTACGGAGCGTGCTGAAGCTGCCTGCCTATTATCTCAATCCACTCTCATCCCCGTCCCCTCCTCACGTCACCGATTAACTCGAAGCAAATTCCGTTTTAACTTAACGCGATTTTTATCAGGCTTTCCATTAGGGCAGGTAGGGTACTCGGCCCTGCAGCTTCGTTTAAATCGATGAAGACGAAGATTTCCGCGTAATGCTTGCAAATTTATTTCGTACAGCTTTAAATCTGCAACGCAATTAGGCCGCGACGGCGTCGAGCGATGTACCCTTCTCCCTCTCTCTCTCTCTCTCTCTCTCTCTCTTAATTAAAAATAATAGATACAAATTTATTAACGAGTAAGGAGTATACGTAAATCTGAATTGCAGTTTTAGAATAAAATAAACGTGATCTCGATTGTACAGGGTGTCTTAGCTAAAGAAGGCCACCTAACTGTCTCCTTAATCGCAATTGTACAATAAAATTCACGTGACCTCGATTACACAGGATGTCTCAACTGAAGAATGCCTAACCTACATGTCTCTCCTGTTCGCATCTCCCTGTATAATGAAATCAATTAAACGAGAATGAATCTAAATGCATTTGTCTCGCCCATTAAATTATACTAAAGGCGTATTTAATTAAACGATGCAAAAAGCTTTAGCAGGTTCTCACTGCGGCGCGTATCGCAAGGTGCTTAAACGGGGGGTGGGGGCCGGGGGGAAGGTATTGCAAGAAACGTTGGAAGCAACAGAATTCCTGGCACCCATGGTCAGTGTTTAATACCCTCGTACGAACAAAAAGCGTGTAAGCCATGTTGCCGTGAAACCAAAAAGCACAGCAGCCGACGCAAAAGGGTACGCCTGGCTTGTCCCATCCAGTCCATTCGGGCTTTATAATGTTCTTATTTGTTGTCCGCCTCGCGGTAAGGCACTTAACCCAATTAGCACATCGTAGTCTCACTCTTATATACTTATCTAACTATCTAGGCGAGCCTCCGTTAGATGTACACACACCTACACACGTTTATGACTTAACGCACACGTATCACAGGGGTTGGATAATGTAAAATAATGTCTCACACTCTCTTACTTGCGTTAATTTAATTAATTTCAACGGACACGTACGGCGCATAATTACCGAAATGAAATTATAATAACTGGACTGCCCCAGTCGGTTTCCTTTTTTCGAACGCGAGTATAGGTACCCTCCTGAAGAGAAAAGTCACGCGAACAACCATAGGGGATGCAGTTGTCTATAATTTATTAATGGCTGGGGGAGGATTAGGTTGTTCAAGCTTGGTTAGGTGATAATTAACCGCGCTTAAGAATGCAGCTAATGATTTTCGATACCTCGTCACTGATACTTGGTTTACATATTCAATGGCAAGAACGTGTTATAAATTAATATTTCTTAGTAGACTGGACTTTATGCATTTGTATAGTAATTATTTAAATGTCTTCAAATAATTGAGGATTTAAAAAAAAACATTTTCCCTGAAAGGTATTATAGCTAACAAGGATTCTAATGCATCCATAAAAGCCCCATCGTAGAAACTATGCCAGTTTAAAAATTCAAACGAGCTAAGTCCTTTTTCCTGCATAACACAAAAAGCCTTCTTTATGAAATAAACAAGAGTCCTGATAAATAAATAGTTCAGTTAAGGAGTAGCAATATTTCTCGGTCTTCTTTAAATTAAGGATTCTATTCGTCTATTAAACTTTTCATTTATGAATTTTTAAACCTTGCCTTGGGATAGGTCCTGAATTCAACAGACCGTATTTTTATTCGATTTGATTAAAATAATTCGAGAGGACATTGAAAAAAGAAAAAAATTTAAATAGAAGCGAAAGAGTTTTCCAGATTTCTATTTTCCCACTCCCATTGGAGACACTGGCACATCGAACTGGGAACGAAGACGTGATAATGGTTAACGAAAGAAGAGGGTAAATGAGGGAGCGAGTTTTATGTTTTATATCGGGGCGTAATGTTTCGGGATTAGCATAGCGCGCGATTGTAAAACTCGCTCTTCTCAACGGCGAAGCTACATAGAAGCCGCAGAGGAAGCATCCACGTATATGCAACGGGTTTTCTCTTTAACGTCCAGAGCTACCCGTGTTTTGCGCGGCTACGAAATTATTTTCAGAATCTCCACTAGCTTCCTTCCCCGTTTTTCCGTTGCCCTGCCCATCCCAAGGACTCAATTCCTATGAAACAAGCCGGAGAAAGAATTCTTTTTCGGATGTACCAACGAGGAGCTTAAGAGAATTTTTTTTTAATATTAACTTCGTTAATGAGTTTGGTTGCAGTTGGGATGAAATTATGCGGTATGTATTTTATTGAAATAAGAGCAACGCGTAAACAAAAACGCTGGTTGTTAAAAATTTACTCGATTTTAAAGGAACTCTCTTTTTCAGATTTCTTTACTTAAAATCGATATCCCATATTTTTGATATTTTTATAAAGTCTAGAAGATTTTGTCTTGGATACCCCTTGAAGTTTCTTGGGATATTTTTTTTAGCCTGGATCATATTTACAGTTGAGAATTTCATATCAGGCTGTATCAAACGAATTGAAGGCGTTTAAATTTTAACGTTTCACGCGTTAATTTTTCTCAACACTTATCACATTCGAATTCTCAATATTTAATATAAATTATAAAAGTGTAATTTCAAAAGTGTCCTTCTGCAAGTTCGTACGTGGATCAAAATTTCGTAGTGAAAAGAATTTGCATAGAAAAATTCGTAATTTATAACCAGTTACTTATAGCTCCCAAACGGAATTCGTTTTGCCTAGGAATATCCTAAATAATGGTTCCCTGAAAATTGAATTATTCGAGAGTATCGTCGCTGCATCGAATCCTCCTCTCTCTTCGTCCCCCTTAGTATCATCATCGAACGAATATTTTTCGTTTGTCGACCTATCAAATGAGACGAGAGGAGAGACTTCCAGCGGAGCTTTCGTCGTCTCTAGAAAATTACACAACGGGTAGAACTTGGGTAATATTTAAAGAAGCCCGAATCTAATAACACGTACAATACGACAGTTCCGAAAGATCCGGCCAGCCAGTGCTGCGTTTCGGATCAAACTTCTAATGGCAGTTGGCACTCGTCTTTCAGAAACGATTCCGGTCGGGGCGCAGGCAGAGGGAGTATGACGGAGAGAGTGAAAGAGGGAGGGAGAGGGGTGGAGTACATTATAAGGTAAACCCGTGGAGGTGTACGATTTCAGATCCCTGAGTGGCGGAATTGTTATACATATACTCGCAACTCGAACTCGAGGGAGCTTGCCCAGCGTTCGCCGCTGTTGATACCAGACGTCTTAACTTCGTGTAACGTCATTTTGCCAAATTCGCCTCGCCCCGGGTATATTATATTCCAGTTTTATGGCTGCGCATTTTCGGCGAAAATCGTAAAAGAAAATTCGGTCGCGTTTTCATATTTTATGAATAAAACGGAAATATAATCAATACCGGTTATACTTGGGTTTCTAGAGTCGTACACGTTTTGGCTGGGCTTTAAATGTCTCTTTAAGTGTTTCTAATGCAGTGTATCTGAGAAACGGTAATACGCTTCGAATATTCAGTATATTGAATATAGTAGAAGGTGAATGTCCCAATTTCTGTTCACAATTTCTAACTGACTTATTTTATATGTTATCTAAGAATTTATGTTGAACTTCTTCGATGGCCTGCATGCGAATTTTATAACACAGGGACCAGATCGTATAGAGCTGGTCTAACAAGGGAGTAATAAAATATTTTTGAAGAATTAGCATTAGGAACAACTTTAGAGGCCCACTAAATGAATCCTACAGATTTATAAAAAGTAATTTATAATGATTGAAGCTAACAATAAGCTCGGTTGAAAAGATGACTCCAAAGCCTAGAAGGGGTGATCTTATTAATCAACTGGCTGAAATGTTTTTAGAGTGTTGGAAATATGAGAAAATTTAGTGGTCTTCTAAACAAGTCCCATAGGTTTATAAGAACAAGTATTAATAAAATACTAATGATTGAAGTTAAGCTCAATTAAGAATATGACTGAAGTTTCGAATACTGTAGACAATTTCTAAATGACTGCCAAGGAGATAATAGATGTAAATGATCTTATTAATCGAACGACTGATACAAATGTGTTCATATTTAATAATCCTTAGGAACAGTTTTATGTCATATTCATTTTTGATAGACGACTCTGCTTAGAACGTCAGAGAGCTTAAGAGAACCTCTTACGTTTTCTCCTTGCTATTCCTCTCGGCAGGAAGTAGTTCTGGTCTCTCGACGGGGTCTTTTAATGCCATGAAAGATTAAATGGATAAATCCGTGGATACGTAGCTTCTTGTTTTTCAAAGAACTGGACAGGGCATGGCAGGAAAATCAGTTCTAAGCGGAAGCTCCGTAGTTTCCTGAAATCTCAGCGGCCTGAAAACATCGATGCTTTCATCCCCTATCCCCCGTCTTCGGGAGCTAATTCCCTGGTTGCGCAGAATTTCCGGGAAAATGTATCAGCGTGAAAGGCGTTCTTTCGACCGGTCAACTACCCGCGTCTCTTCCGCTGAGGAAGTAATCGTAAAGCGTCCATTATTACACACGCCGGAGGTTTTATACTCCGGTCGCCAGGGGAATATTGCAAATTGCGTCGACGAGGAGTATAATTTTCCCATTTGGAAAGCCGCTTTATCGGGAATGTTTTAATCGTTGCGCGTGATACCGGCGAGAATATGCCGGCTTCGACCAAGCCTTAGTAGTATAAGTTCGTACGCGATACGTCGCGGTGTTACGTCCTGCGATAAACGTCTCATAATATGAAAAAACCAGGAGAAAAGTAGGAAAAACAGAGTGAAAACATGTATTATTTAAAACTAGAGGCTGGACTCGTATGTAGCTACGATTGTGCTCAATTCACGTATTTCCATGGACTGGTAAACTAAAGTTGTATCTTACTGTAGGCTACTGTAAAAACCGTAGAAGTATGTGACAGATGCCTGGACTAACTGCAATTAGACTTATTTTTGTTCACCTCAAACATTAGTAGAATAAATTCTAATTGACAGTGGTAAAAAATCAAATTTTTTATTGTTGAAGTTCCCATCCTTAAGTATGAAATGATTAAGAAATCTTGTAAGTAGTACAGATCGATGCTATAGTCAGGCTTATCAGCCTCAATGAATTATCAGTCCATTATTCATTAAAATTATGTATAGAACTATAGACGCCTTTTTCAGTACAAATTATTGAAAAATCTAACAAGTTGTATAGAACGATGCTATAGTCAGTCATACCAGCCTTACTAAATTATCAATTCATTATTCATTATAATTATGTATAAGACTGTAGATGGCTTTTTCAGTATGAATGATTGAAAAATCTAACAAGTAGTATAGGACGATGCTATAGTCAGTCATATCAGCCTTACTGAATTATCACTTCATTATTCATTATAGTTATGCATAAGAAAAATAGATACTTCAGTACGAAATGATTGAAAAATCTAACAAGTAGTATAGAACGATGGTATAGTCAGACGCGATCAATTCGTGTTACATTTTTATTTCTGTCCGTATTTACTTGAAGTTGAAATATAAAAGTCAACAGCCAAAGTTACTTATTGTTACCATTGAAAATGCCGACAATGGATGAAACTCGAGGTTCCATAGTTTAACCGAGCTACGCACGTATTGTGAATCCAAACATTTAATCAAACGAATAGAAAGCAAATTTTGCGAACGTTAGAACAAACGTTCCTGCCAATCCCGAGGGAATTAACAGTACTTGTTCCAATGCCGCATTTAAAATGATTATTTATCTTTGTGTCGGTAGACTGGAGCTGCGAACCGTTCAATGAATTTCCCTCTGAAATATCGCAATATAAAACAGAAATAAACTCCCCGGTTAATAGAGTAGGAAAATTAATTATGGAAGACGGATGGAGAACTGTATAAAAAATCATTTGTGGGAAATTGTAGAGGTCCTATTGCGGTCACTGATGGTATTTAATTAAACAGCGTGAACGGTCTCATTCTCTTAGGTAAACTGAATTATCACGGTAATCGAATACGCTTTCATAATTGATTTAAATAATTCGTGCTCGTCTAAATTAATTCCGGTAGGGAGCTCGGTTATTCCCAGTGGTAACGAAGTCCCCAAAGTCCGGCTTTTTCCTCGGCGACTTCCGAACTACTTGAAAACTCCGTGTCCATAGGTCATACGGGAGAATGGACTTCCACGTTACTTTTATAGCATATTTAACGAGCCAACGAAACTGTCCTCGAACCCCCACCCTTGTTTCCGCGAAACTTTCCTCCGATAAGCCACGTGCGCTGAATTTGATTACCTTGATTCGAAAAGTAGAATCCGCCGGTTTATTAGCGTCGTTTGCAGTGAGACAACGGCCACTACTCTTTCATTAGAAATTAATGCGACTCACTGTCCCTTCCTTTTCTATTCTATCGCGTCGTTTAGAGGTCCTCCTCTCTTCAACATAATTTACAGGCCACAGGAAAGTTGCCTCGTGAATAAAATAAGCTCGGCGACGAAGCTAACACGAATTGCCGGTGAATCAGAATTAAGCTAGCCCCTTTGTTAGTTCTTAGTGAAAAGAAGGAAGCGACAGAAATTAAAAGGAGAGTGGGGGTACCTCATGGGGTTTATACCGAAGGGACGAAGATAGAATTCTTGAACGACAATTCTTCCTTTTACCAAAATTTAGGTCATTTTTTTTGCTTCCAAGATCTACCTAACTTAACGTGACTCGACTCCCACTCGATTGCCCCTGGTCCACCTGTCGTGCGACGCATGGAATACGATAACTGGTCCGACCAATCATTCCTCTCCACCTACAACCTAGTCTAACCTGACGTAATCTAACTTCCACTCGATTCTCCCTCGGCACTCCACGTGCTGCGATGCATGGAACGCTACGACTGCTTCCACCAATCATTCCTCTCTACCTGTACGCTAGGAACAATACTCGTTAGGCCACGGACGTACACCTGAACGACTCGGATAGACGTTATATGTATAGATCAATACCGCTTTTTGCCTTTTAACCTTCTACGCGGACCGATCGCATCCAATATCCGGGTTGGCTAGTGCGTAATAAAAATCCGAGCTTCCACCCCGCGATATCTGTTACACGGCGGGTGGACGATAGTTCCCCCCCTGAGGGAGCGGAACGCCGGTGGATCGGTTGAAGTGCGCGGGGGAAAAAGAAATGGGCGAACGAAGAGAGTGAAAAAGGGGAGAATCGTAGGATTCGTGGCGGGTACCGGCGCACGTTTCACCGGAGGTTCTTAATAAATATATTAGCAGGTACGCCGGTGGCCCGAAGCACAGCTTGCTACGGTTTCCGTTTCCCTCCCGAGGGCGAGATTTTAGTTTCCGACACCGCAAAGTATGCTTAAGATAATCAAGCTTGTCAATAATGTAAGCTACTGGCGAGTAAACAACCCCAACCCCCGGCGAACGCCCTGTGTAATCTTGTCTACGCTTTGGACATTCTTTTGCCCACCCCCAAACCCCGTGCCCGCCCCTCTGGCTCTCCTTCGCCGCGGTCCAAATTCCTCGCGCTTCTTGTTTTATCAACAGACCGCACCACCGCCTTCTCGTTTTTCCGCTGTTTCCACTTTTATGTACCGCAACGTGGGTAACGTTTCCCTTGCAATTTACTCGCCGTTTTCAAAAGAAATCCGAGAAAAGGTGCGCAGCGGGAAATTGCAGGAAATTTTAGAGAAAAAGAAGGAGCGGCTATTTAAATAATTCAAAAGTCTCCCAGTTAATTGTGCGCCGCTCTCATGCTGCACTTAAATCATTTCCGTCCTTTATTAAATATTTCTGATTTAGTTTTAGTTCAATTGAAACTGCTTTAATATTCACTATGCAATGTTAATAAAAAAAAAACGTTACGGTGTCGCCGGGATGGAATAGGGAGAACCAAACGAACTTACATGCCGACCCAGGTTGAAGGCAGAAAGGGTTACTTGAGGGAAGAAGTTAGGTTGGGTTGGGGTACACTGGAGGGTAGAAAGGATATTTTTGAAAGATTTCCCCTCCATCATCATCAGAAAAAAAAAGGTTACAGGTGGAGAGGAACGGTTGGTCGAAGCAGTTAGAGTATTCCATGCGTCCCAACACGATAAATGGGTCAAGGTCGAGTGATAGTCAGACTAGATTATTCCCGGGGTTGAGAGACATGGACATCCGAGCCAGAAGTGATGCTAGACAAAGACAGCGATGATGCAGCGATTATAGTCAAGGGTTACAGTCTACGTTTGGTCGAGTGAGAGCCAGGTTGCTCTGTTGCGAAAATCCTCGTCGAAAATAGGCTGACTGGTGACCCAAATAGCATAGAGTCCTCGTGTCCCACCGGCGTGGCCAGGCACCGCCGCAGCGGAATGTTCGACGCGCGGGTGGAACAAGGGTGGAAGAAAGCCGGCCGAGGAACAGAGAGTTAAACAGAGAGGGAGGAAATCGAGGTCCCGCGAAAGCCATCGGGCCACGCTCCGCCCCTCGCCAATGGCAAGGCACAAGAGGTTGCTTGTCTTCCGGTGCGCTGGCCAATATCAAACTTGGTCGGACGCGCAGCCTCCAAGGTGGACCAATCGGCAAACACGCGGAAAAACGCGCTTTCCCGGATGCCACGCTGCCTCTGTGAATCTTCCACGAGCGATGCGCCACCGGGAAACAAGCGTTTCGATTGCCGATCCTGAAAGGCCTCTGTTTTCCTCCCCGTTTCCACGTGCAACCCCTTTCCTTGTTCCCCTTCTACCATCGATCCGCCGCTTGCCAGCCTCGACGGAGTCCGCCGCGCAATTCTTTTTGCTATTTTTATCACCCTTCTACTCTTTCCTGGCTCCTTTGATATCTGATGATCAGCTAGTCGATCCGGGTGAATGGAAATAGTCACACTGCGCTACATGCGCTTTTACACAGTTTTAAGGAGTACAGGAGGTTCCAAGTAGTACAGGACATATTATACTCAGACGTAGTAGTACCACTCAGTTATCAATCCATTACTCATAATTATGATGCTCTAGTTCAGAAGTGGGAAACGTGCGTCCTCCGTGAGTTTCTTATACGATTTGAAATGTTATTTATATTTCAACGTATTCAATTACTTTCAGCCAAGAAACAATTGCAAATATTCCATTAACTTAAATTTTCCATTAGACTTTAAAATTATTTTACGTATTATTTCTACGTTAGTTATTTATAATTC
>NW_017147567.1:361547-363951 GCF_001652005.2 Ceratina calcarata | reverse complement strand
ATTATTGCCTAATTTAAATGTGGCCTCTATTGGTAAAAAAATTCCCCACCACTGCTATAGTTAGACATAATCAATTCGTGTTACATTTTCATTTCTATCCGCATTTATTTGATGTTGTGAAGGTTTGTTGAAATACATCAACCATGTAGTTCGAGGAAAATCGAATGCAATAACTTGTGGCGATACAATTTTTTTGTATGAAGGAAGGCAGGTAGATACCTGCGGAGGCGAAGTGGTTCAATGTAATAATGCATGCGATGCTCATAATTCTGTCTTCGCTGTCTTCTACGAACGGACGTGTAAAATTTACGTTCAGGATTCCCTCATAAAGTAGCATAAAATTATCGAGCTAGACCTTCGAGTGTCTAGATACCGCGGGCGACAAACACTGCGCATCGGCGATGAAAAGTGAACAAATCTCATTTACCGTTTTCACATTTTGAACAAATATTCGAGATAGTTAAATAACTGATCGTTAACGCACCTCCCTTATTTCCAATATCGTTCCGAATCGAATGAATCGATGACAGTATTTTCAAGAAGATAGAAAGTATATATCCCGAGCGATGAAATGGACGATCGAAAAACGTAGCGGGAGGGAAATTAATTTTTCGAACGGTCACGGAAGAACGAGCCGACAAATTACTTTTCGTCAATGGAGGACAAAAAGTAACAACGAGTCTCTTCGATACGTCACGAAATTCACAGATGGAATACCACCAGGAAATAACCCGACCTCGCGACTCGACCCTCCCTTTCCTTTTTGCCGGACGAATTTTCCGTAACTCTGATTACAGCGCGAAGCATCCAATTTCATGGACGTTATTTATGTTCGCTTCTTTTATGAGTGATTTCATTAAGGGAAGATGCATTTCGCGTTACACGAGAGTAAGCAAACATTTCCAGTGCCCTCGCCTTTCACCGTGGGTCGCCGTGTAAATTAACATTTAAAACCATCTATCCAGAAGACGCGCTTTAATGCTTGTAAGACTTTAAATTTTCTATAAAACCGGAAACGGTTTTTGCCGGCGGGCAGCTGGCATTTACTATGAAACACCGCGGGCCACCCGTGTATTAAAAATTTGATTTACCCTTACATAATTTAGTGCCTGAAACGCGTCAGTCCAACGGATAGATTAAAACATGCAACGTTTTTAGGAAATTTTTTTAACCCCGTCTTCCCTCTTCTCCAATCGTTATAATTTGTTTATTTGACTAATAATGCGCGTACTCATGATTCCGTAACATAATAAACGTGCGTAACATTTTAATAATATCTGCTGAAGTTTATTCGTGGCAACGCGAGAGGACGGAATTTAGTTCTTAAATTTCAGTAGTGCGAGTCAAGCACAAGTCGTACAAATTCAGTATCTATCGTTTGTTGCGTTTTTTGAAAATCTTAGTAATTACATTTAATATCGTTCAGTAGAAACATTTTAATGTGCACAATAAACCGATCTGCGAACCTAACGTAGCTTATAACATCATTCGTTTGTCTGAGAATAAAATGAAACTATTAATCTTCCCCCGTGAGTAAAATATTGAAGATATAGAACGTGCAGAAGATCAGAAACAGCCAATTCTAATTTTTATCTCGAGGAAACACTGGAACCATATTTAATATCTGGAGAATCCTACAATTTTCGAGCCTGTGAGGTAATTCTGAATAATGTTGAGGACAAGCAGAAGATCAGAAACAGCCAGTTCTACTTTAAACATTAATTTTGTCTCCAGAAAAAAGATAAAAGCCGGTCCAGATGTTCAATATCTTGTCTAAACCATTACTTTATTAAACCTTCTCGTCCCCACAATTACCGTTCGCCGTTCCCTTCGTCCCCAGAAAAGGAATATACCAAAATCGACATTACCTCAGCACAGATATTTCTCCTTTATATCGTCCCTTTGACATCTGTCCTCCCTAGCCAGTGGCACTGATGAAACGTAAAAAAAGATCGTTTGAAAAACTTCACGGTACGATGCGGAAGTAGCTGCAGGGTCAGAGATCGCCGGATGATCCAGCTCTCTGTTCCAGACAGCGCAAACCCGATAGGATAGAAACAAACGAGAGAGCAAGGAGCCTCCAACTGCTGTACGTTACCTTCAGTAGAAGATGTATGTGCGCGGTCAGACATCGCGCAGTAGTAACATCGACGATTCTCGCTCCACTCTTTTTACTCTCGCTGGTAATTCTTTTGCTGGTTCGATTCGGATGCCTCGTCGACAGGACACAGCGATCCCTTTTGTTACGTTATGCTTTCAGATCGCTTACGTCCGCTCGTAGATTTCAAAAAGACTCTAAATTTCTCAATAGAACATTAATAAAATATTCTTCTACTTATTATTATTATTAAATAGACACGACCTCTATTATATATTAAATAGATATAGAAAGAAGACAAGAGAT
>NW_017147567.1:306656-361246 GCF_001652005.2 Ceratina calcarata | reverse complement strand
AGATAAAACAGAATACATTTAAAATAAAATTAATAAAAGAATTGAATTTATTATGGAAAATGTAAAAAATTATTTGATTTCAATCTGTGAAGTAATGTTACTTAGTATATTCTGAAACATAAATCAACTAATAATTCCTCTTTCACAAATACAGAATTTTATGTATCCTATTTCTTTATAGGAATCTCAAAATTTCATATGCAACAGAGGCTAGTAAAAACTAAGATTCCTGATTTCATACCTTCAGTCTGAAATAGAAAAGAAGGCTTATATAACCATAGGTAAAACCACGTGTCTACTCCCTTATATTATAACTTTATACATTTTAATAAAAATATGGAAGGCAAGAGGTTGTAACCAAGGATAGTAAACTATACTCTTTGAGCTGAAACCTCCATTATTAAAATCTAATCTACATATTTACGTTGCACAGTAAATATCTATTTAGCATGGTATTCACCAATAAAAACGAAACTATAAATCTGTAGTTTCTTAAACATTTTAAGTTTCTCGCATACAACCATGTATTCTTTTCTTAGCCTAATATGAATTCGGAAAAATTAGTAAAAACAAAATTTGCGAATTCAGCAGTGCACTGGCTGTTTTCTAATACTCGTGTTATAAGTCTGATAAATATCATGCAGGAGAGGATTCCTTTTGTCTGAGGCAGCGTGCATAGAAAGCGTTATTTCCCGGTGTAAAAGAACGCGGCGATATCACGGTACGGGGAGTGCACGCGGGAAGTATCTGGGAAAGAAGAAAGGCACGAAAGGAAGTCTTCATGTTTCGGCGAAATCTCTTATTAAAACGGGACAACGGTATAAAGGAGGTAAGGCACGCGAAGCGACGAGCGCCGTAGGAATATAAGGGTGAATAGGAGGCCGCGTCAGGGACCCGGCCTAGGTGATGCGGAAGTACGACGTGTTTTTATCATTTAATTTCGCAGACAAAGACCCGGACCCATCCCCGTCCCCGTCCCAGGGCTCGTCTTTCGTTCGCGCAGAGGTCAAACCCAAAGGAAGCTGCCGTTTTCTCCCTGAGACATTATCTTCTTCATTTGCCTCCTCTAGTTAAGAAACATCCCCCGGGATTAGAGATAGACTTCTTTTGTTTCGAGCACAAAGAGCCGCGCTACCGGGTTATCGGCCAGTTCTTTCGACCGTCTTTGTGCCACGGACCTGCCCAAAGATTTACTCGAATCTACTAAATAAGCGTGCAAGTTTCTTAATAATTAACGAGATCCCTCATTATTAGATCCTACTGATTACGTAAGGCTTCATTTTAATTACTCATTTTTTCATTGTTAGGAAGTTAAGAGAAGTCTAACTCTCTTTTTTATTCACTTATCATAACTACAGGAACCTAACTCTGGTATTTTTAAAAAACTGAATGATTAGTCTAGATCTTAAAACTATGGTCACGAACTCTCCAAACGCAATGTACAGACTCTTAGAAATATTTAGAAGTAATTCCTACATATTTTGCAAACAATTGTCTCGTTCCATCCATTATTGTAATAAATAAAAATTGTCGAATCCTCATATAACAGTTTTCAGTCTCTAGCTTCGTTCCTCCCTTAAATTAAAATAATTTACTTCGTTTCTATTCCCCTCTTTGGAATTCCCTTCGCTTATTATTATTTCCCATATTAATTTCATAGTATCTGCGTTCATTAATTCTTATCACTTCTCTGATACTTCTAATTCATGTTCTCATAATTCCTCCTTCATCCCACAAATTCTATACCTCAGGCCGTATAATTCGATGAAATCCATAGTCTCAGTAAAAAAAAGCTTCCATAACACAAACATACAAGAATTCATTTTGAAACTGAACTCGTTTGGTATTATCCTGCGGATTGTATTCCTCCGTAAAACTAGAAGGCCTTCGTAACGCGTAATCAAAACAGCATTGCACATGCTTCCGGCGTTAAACAGTCCTTCAGAGGTACAAAAGAATGCCGGCTTTAATCTATAACCCTATAAAACCTGGCTTCGAAATGGGAAAGGGGGACTGCCGCTGTCGCTGGCAATACACGTATACACCTACGCCCGGGCGGGTTACGGTGAAAGTTTTATGAAAAATGGTAGAGGACCGGAGAGATTTAGAGGGAATCACAGAGGAGGAAAGACGCAGGGGTATGGGAAGAAAAGGGGTAGCGCGGTACCGCGGGAACTAGGGCCGCCGGCAGGGGGTGGGAAGAGAGAGATCGGCGGTACCTACTACGCTGGTTCTCGCGGATTGCCAGAGAGCGAGATTGACGTGAATATCCGCTCTCTGCTCAATAAAACACGCGAAACAAAAAGCCATCGTAAAACATCGGTTTAAACTTTCATGCGAGCCTGGCCAGATGCTTCCCTCCCGCTGCTTTCTTCTCTCCTACACGGCCGCTCCTATCCTCTCAGCAGCCGTGCTCCCGCGTATCGCGTTTCTACAAACCCCGTAGACTTTGCTATGGAAATTTCCCCCGCGCCCTGCTCTCTCCCACGGCTCCGCAGGCTAGGACTCCAGTCATCGTCCCTTAGATTTCACTTTGTGCCCAGGGAACAGTGCCGCATTAAACAGAGAGACGTGTGACACCGTGGCACGCGACGCTGTCTAAATATAACATTATTATATGTTTCCAAGATTTGAAATATTGCGGATGAGCGTGAAGAAATTCTGTTTTCTACATTCGCCGCTCGATGCAATAAGCATTTTTTATATTGTTACAATTGACGAAATTTGAAATCGTGTTGGATTCAGGAGACTCGTTCGAATGGGAAGTGGTTTTTCAGCTGATCTAACATAAATTATCTCTCATCCGACGTAATCTAAGCTAGATAGCTATAACATTTTACCTCGTGATCGTCACTATCTCCTTGGATCGTGGAGCGATGACAATTTTTCGAAATTTGCGGGTTTTAAGAATTCTTTTTTAATATAGCTAATGGCAGGATGGTTTAAACAAATTCTTACCGTACTCGTATAATCGGAAATCTTTGATTTTTTTCATTCACTAGAATCGGAGAAAAAATCCCAAAGATATCAACAATCATATGAAGGAACACACTTTTAAGTTTGCCAATATCAAGAAACAACTTTTAAACGAATGAATTCCTAAACACACAAAACTGTTTCTCCTTATTTCGCGTTCAAAACAAATTTGAAGTGAAAAGAGAAGGTTCCCCAAAGAAGAAATTCTATCCTTAAGAAATTAAATTTCCAAATGTTTGAATGTTATTATTGGATTTTGCAAAATAGGGAGAAGAATTTAGGAATACGTATTTCATCAGTCTTTCGGTAGAAAAAGAAATCATTAGAAAATGGTTACAGGGCTACTATAGCAGTAGATAACTTCCTCGATTCTCCCAATCGTTTTCCCTTTCAACCCTCATCGTGCGGTGACGATGACGACGAGACGCCATAGTAAAGTTAGAGGAAAAGCCGTTTTCTAGGTACGAGTTGTCTTTCTTTGACTGGCAGCACCAGAAAAGGTGGCGAATACTGGAGGCACCGAAGTCAAACGGTGAACGCTTCCGTCGATATTTAAATTCCGCGTTCGAGAGAATAAGACGAAGACGACGTCGAAGAGAAAAGGAACGATGGAGAAGAAGTCGAGGCACACGGGTCACGGACGTTGTTTCCCCTGACTTTGATCCTTCCACTGGTAATTACATTCTTTCAGTTCGAAGGCAAACGCTAGGCGACATGGTTTCTGTCGTCGCACTCCTGAAAATCTCTTCCCCTTTCTTTCTTATCCAACCATCCCCCAGATTACGCCATTATAACAGCATCGCTTTTTTCCACAATTCACTTTGAAGGGAAATTAAATATTGGAATGTGACGACAAATGGGCTTTCATTGTCTATAATTAATTACGTTGAAATATCAAATAATTACTTCTTAGCTTCTTGTTAAGAAAAATTGTATTGATAATTACATTTCATCTCCTAACATAAAACCCTGATATATTTTAATAACACAAGAAACGAAATGTAAGAAGTAAAAAATGGGTAGCGAGAAGAGGACCAATTGTGGAATTTCAATATCCGACATTCTCCATGAAACGCAACCGAAGGGGAGTTGACCTAAAAAGTAAATCACAAGTAAAGGAACTGTTTTATGTAAATCGTTCTCCAATCGTTTTCGCCGATTGGTACGCGCGAGTACGCCATAGTGTTCGAAAACGAGAGGGAGACCGAAGCCAACGAAGAGAGACAAACGGTGAAACAAAAGGCATTGCGATGCAGGTAAATTTATAATGAATGCACGAGAGCGAGAGAGCAATATTTTCCCGCGTCCCTTCATTCGTTCCTTCTGTACCTCCCCACAAAGAAAATCAGAATTACGAATTCACCTTTTCACGCTGCGCGTTTACGAATTGCATTCCGTGATAAAAGGGAACAGAGAGAAACGTTGCGTTCGTTAACCGTTCTTTACAATCCAGATGAAAACAATTTCTAATTAGAATTCATTTATTTGCTGGCAATGGGATAAATCGAACTGTTTTATGATCGTTCGTACTGAACGGAAATATATCAACGTCTCCCCTTCGCGTTGAAAGGCGAGAAAGGAAATGAAAGGGACAAAGAGAAAAATAAGGAAAAAATTGACATGAGATTGACAAACGCCAGTGAATTATGAACTGCTCAAAACGCTTCAACCAGACTTGTTTACAAAAGGAACGTGCAACAATTAACGCAGTTAGTTCGTGTGGCTCAAAGGGAAAATCAAGTAAGAGGTGATAACAAGAAGGTGGCTAGTTTAAAAAGCTCTCCAAGGAGAGTCAAGATAGAGAGTACTGACTATCCGATCTTCCCATTTCTTTTGCAAAATACCGATTCTCAAATGCCTGAATTATAGTGAATTCGAATTTAATATAATGTTAAAAAGATACATTAAAATTCAATAAAAATATCTTCTATCATGTAATTTTAATCTTCAAATATAAAATAAAGACGTTACATATTATATTTTCAAGATCTGAGGCTCAGTTGAATTAAAACAATCTTTTTAAGGTGAAAGACTGCCAAATACATTTTTGAAAGTATACTATAGTTTAAACTATCATTATTGTGAAATTATCATGAGAAAATTCGATCTTACTCAGTTTCTACGTTTGTCTAACAAAAGCACCTACAGCCTTGTAACTTGCAGAATTCTTATTAAAAACCAAAAAACCGAAATTCATTTTTAAGCAGACACATGAATCTTCGAGAGGCACAAAGGCTAGGAACTCTAAGAGAATGCAACTGTGACTGTAAGTATACGTAAGTACGTAAGTACATATACGAGTCTGGTGGGCTTTCTTCGAGTGAATTTTTCGCGTGGCCACGAGAAACGCAGTTTGGCCATAGTTGAGACAACGGCAGAGTGATATGCGGCACGCATTCCTCATGAGAAGCACGTATCCCTGAGCCAAGCTCGAGTGAGAAAGCACGCTTTACCTACGAGCCTCTCTTCGTAAGCACCCACGGCACCCACCCTACGGAATGCGTTCCCCCTTCAAGTGGCTCCTTGTTTCACGAAGCATCCTAAACCCGTGGCCCCCTGCCTCTTTTTTCCTTCCCTCGACCGACTGTACGTACCCTCTCTGCTGCAGTGAACAAGTTTACTAATTCCTTTATAAACATCGACTTCTTCCCACGGAGGAACAGAGAGGAAAACGAACTCCATATTTAACTTAAAAGACCAAAAGCTATAATAAAGCCTGATAGCTTCAGTCTGACAGAATTTCTAATATAAGTCACTTTCCATGTTATTTATATTAAAATTTATCAAAAATTTTATCAAATCAAGTTCACAAATTTCGAAGAATTGTGAAACTTATTGGTAAAATTGTATAAAACACCAAGGAAGTCATTTGAATGTATACAGAAAATTAAAGACAGTAATTAGCGGCATTATATAAAATTGAGAGGAATTCGATGCACTCGACATCAGCGACGGTTTTTTCATTTTAAATCAAGATGACGACGAGCGTTACACGTCTTGCATAATGCACGTAATTAAACTCCGCGCGTTTTATTACGTAAAATAATCAGCGTAACAGGTTTAACGGGCCCCCGGGATTGGCGACGAAGTCATTGGTGGATATAACGTCGACGGAGCTTAATGTGCCTTAACCGTGTCGCAGCAATGCTATGCTTATTAACCAGTGGCATTAAAGGAAACTGGGACTTTCCTCAACTTCGCAGTTGTTCAATTCCTACTTATTACAATGGTTAAATGATACATTTCAGTCATTTGTTATATTCCATAACAACTAATATGAAAGTAGGACTGAAATAATTCCACAAATATAAAAAATCGAATATCAAGGGACTCCCTTATAAGTTCTCCAAAATCAAATATCAATTATTGAACAAATTCCTAACCTCAAGCGTGTCGAAAGTTTTTCTGCATGCAAACTTCATATACTGCACTGCATATCATTACTTTTCATATTGCATATCAAAATGAATTTTGGATAAAGGAAAAACGTTTCCCAGAAATAAAACTCACATGAATTTCTTAAATTAAATAAAACCATTCACTTAAAAATATGGCGTAAACGAATCATTGCTAAAATCCTTATATCTAGAAATCTAATTGCTTAATTTCAAAATAGTGCAATTAATACATATAGTAACCGTTTCCAGGTTTATTTATTAACTTACCTTTGCAGAAACGTGATTTCGACGTAAAATCGTGACGAACACTCCGTTTATTCACTGAAAACCACTATTAAACACTTTTAAACACGACTGAAACACAACACGACGCGACCTTCACTAGTGGTCCATACTTAATGCGTGCGCATGTGCATGGGGCTCTATGGCAAGTTCGCAAATTTGCGGTCTCCCTATTTTTGTTTGTCGCGGTCATTCGCGTCACCATTACTTAACCGTCCAATGAGAGATCACCACTTTGACTTTGGCGCGCAGACACTCCGTGGTCGCTCATTCAGCACATAAACAGTAAGAATGACAGTGTCGATGAGGTGGAAAATGAAGGTTTTGAGAAATCGGTGATTATTAACAGTTTGTTTCGTTTCCGTATTTTATCGGGAATCGATTAAGCTCCTGTGTAAATTAGTGCATGTGTAAACATACATATATGCATGGCGTTTTACCCGAGACTCTGGGACTGGGATCCTGAAGTGGTTCCACCGGTTCTTCTACGTCTTTGGATGTGAAATGGAAAGTTCTCCAACAGACAGGTTAGTAGATTTAGTCAATGAATTGAGAGACGGAATCGAAAGGAAAAGCTTCGTTTCCTTCGCACATGCTGTGCATCCTTGTAATTGTTGTAACTGTGTTGAGGTTAGGCAATGATTCTATTGTAATTTATACGAAATTTTGTAAAGATCGTTTGGGGAGCAGAGAGAAATGTCTGGAATGGTAAGATTTTTTATTGTAACTCGTATCACTTGGTGTAGAATAGGACTTATGACTGCAATTTATTATTTAACCATTGCAATATAAATTCGTTTATTGTATAGAACACCAAGGAAGTTATTTGAATGTATACAGAAAATTAAAAACAGTAATTAGCGGCATTATATAAAATTGAGAGGAATTCGATGCACTCGACATCAGCGACGGTTTTTTCATTTTAAATCAAGATGACGACGAGCGTTACACGTCTTGCATAATGCACGTAATTAAACTCCGCGCGTTTTATTACGTAAAATAATCAGCGTAACAGGTTTAACGGGCCCCCGGGATTGGCGACGAAGTCATTGGTGGATATAACGTCGACGGAGCTTAATGTGCCTTAACCGTGTCGCAGCAATGCTATGCTTATTAACCAGTGGCATTAAAGGAAACTGGGACTTTCCTCAACTTCGCAGTTGTTCAATTCCTACTTCTTAAAATTCCCTCTTTCCTTTTAAAATCAGCTTGTAGGATGTCAATACCACTACAGATCGCAACACCAGTACAGGAGGAAAGCAATACCAAGAGTGGCTCTTTATTGCCCCTCCAACGACTTTATAATCATGCATTCAAATGGACCTTTAGAGTACCGCGTCGATGGGTACCTCTTTACTACCCCTCCAACGACTTTGCAATCATCCATTGAAGTCTATTTATTTATTATTTATGTCGGACTAACGTCGTGTAATTCCACATGGGAAAACGAGTGGCCTTCGATAAAACTCGTATCGATTATAAAGGTTGACGCCGAAGTTTATCTTTTCGCGAAGTTTACAGAGAAACGCGTTGAGAAAGTATTAAGATTCTTTTAACTTGCAGTTAAGAGAAATAAAGAAACTAGAAACTGTACTTTACTCAAGGAAGTGGTTCATCGATAACGGTTTTCTAAGTTGTTATCGTTAGCCATCGCAGTAGATATAATTTCAGTTCTGTTTTCATTTGTGATAAGTGATTTGAAAAAATACTCTAATATATTACTCATATAGTCGTAGATCTACGATTTTTTTCATCAATTTTCATTCACTAGTTAAATATATTCAATAAATGCATAAAATGCATGAAATCTAGTCTACAAGTTCAAACGTACAACAATTGAAAGAAATTCCTTCCTACAGACTTTTGAACCGTAATCTGTGATAAAACGGTGACGGGGATGTACGAAAGGGATTGAGAAAATAGGTGGTTGCGCATCGGTGCGGCATCGTTAGGGAAGTAACCCCCATGTGTCGTAAATTCCATACGATAGCATTTCCGTGACTTATTACCGTGGCAGGCGAGAAACGTCGGACGCCAGGCGACTAATGGCACCGCGTGCTTCGAAAATAAGAAGGTATAAGCAAGGAACCGTAGAACGAAAAGCTAGACAGGGTCGTCGAGGCTGGGGACCGAGTTGTAACGTCGGTACGAAAGAAGCCTCCCTTCGTCATGCGAAAGTCCGAAACGACGTTCTGCCATTAAATGTGCTTATATAAGATACTAACCGGTGGCTACCGCGCATCAATCACGATAATAGGACAATAAATATCTGACCGACAGTCTAGGTCCACTGGCCAGGTCAAAAGTGCACCAGCTTGCAATTTCTGACCATTCCCTTGCCCAAACGTGCCCAAAGCCTGCACCTAATATTAGCTCCGCAATATGTAATCTGCCCTAAGCCTCGCATTAAAGTGTCACGTTGAAACCTAAGGCATTTCTGTCATCCGAGTGTCCTACGAATTTTAGTGTCGAACGAGTGTCCCACGATTTTCGACAGTCAAAGGGAATTCCAGAATCTCAAAACTCTACGTCAGTATTTACAGATTATTCCATACAGTTGCTATAGATTATTCGGTATTAAACTCATCGCCCTTGAGACTAGAACTGATTTTTAAAATACATGTTTTTACTTAAAAATAGTAATTTCGACTGTTTTGATAGATTTAACAAAATTGCAAGGTTTCTCAATTTTTTTTTATAAAAAAACTAGGAAGTCTATTTAACTGGGTTTTGACTGTGACGAGGTTCCGTCGTACAATACCATTGTTTGGATAGTACTTGAAAGCCAGTTCAGCCTACGTATAGGCAGTGGTTTAAATACTGGTAGAGCATTTGTGATCTAGAAATTTATATTCGGTGGAATTGTAAGAGGGACAAAGAGGATTTTTGGAAAATTCTTTATAACACGATTCCAGTGAGAACGCAAATTTATTAATTAAATTCATCCCTTCCACCTGTATTCTCGAATCTCAAAGTAGAAATTATACAATAATGTCTCCATATTTATTAATTTACAAATAAAAGTAGTATAACAAACTCTAGAGACGAGCGTTTATATCACAGAATTAAATCAAGAGATTGCTAACGCTGGGATAAAGTAATTGAGGAAAAAAATGGAAACAGCATATAATCTGACGTTGTTCGCGCGTAAACATTTTCGACACGGAGATAAACGAGATACAATGCTTCTATCGGTTTCCGTTGGAAGCCACCGCGAATGAATATTTCATTTCACTGTCTGGCTTATAAGTCGATAATCAGATCAACGCGATAGTAGATGAGTGGTTGGCTTATAACCGTCAGGTGTTTCTACGTTAAAGCGAGTAGGTTAAAGAAGTTTAATTAACTTTTAATAAATGCGAAAAATAATCTAGACTGTAGAAGAGCCAGGGAGTTGTTTCGCTGTCGAAAGTTTAGCGTACCTGTTCCTCTCTAAATGCGTCGTAGGTACGGTACACCCTTTCGGGAGTTACGGAAGACTAGTTGCTAGAGGAAAGAACATGAACAAGTAATGTTACGCTGGTAAACTGCAGCGCAGGAAGAGGGGAAGTAGGAATAAGGAAATACGTACCGGGATAGGAATAAGTAAGCAACCGAGTGACTATGTAAGTAAGTAAGTCTGGTACCAGGGGTAAGTAAGTTAGGATAGGAGTGGCCAGGGTGGCTGCTGAGGTAACGTCGGCCCCGCAGTGTGTCTGCAACAATTTGCAACTTTTAATAGTTAGTCCGGGTGCCAGACCTCCCATTCTTTTATAGTTCACATTTATGTAAGGGAAACAGGGTTTGTATGTCGTACCAACCTTCTCTCTAACAAAAGTTTATCATACGTTATATCTGAATTGTACGGTGGGTCTGATTTTGAAAATAATTCAGGAAGTTTGCAATCTCATTGAGTCTTATTAAAATTGTATTTTACATAAACGACTGTGACTCTGAAACTTTTAGTGAAACGCTGAAAATTAAACAGAATCTAGATTAATCATATATTTGAAACAAATCCAAAGTCCATTTGTCCATTTGGATTTCTAGTTTTCCAGAAAAAAATCAGGAATTAATTAATCATGCGAGCAATGGAAGTTAGGGCCAGCTAAGATAGTAGTAGTTAAGAAAATGAAAAATAACGATTCAATATCAGTGAGACGCGTGTACCGAATTAACTGCTGATACGCTCGACGTATCGTTCTAACGGATGACACCATTTTTCCATTAAGTCTGTCTACACTGGTAACGCGTAGCGAGATTTTACGATATCACCGGTTCAACTGTTATACCCTGTGCGCGCCTCACGGTATACACGTCGCGTTTAATATTCCCCTGGATTAATTACTGGCAGGAGTACCCGTCGTAAATCGTAAGCACCGTTTTACAGCTATGCACTTTGCTTAGCGCCGGAGCTTTGAAATCTCGCTACCTTTGAACCAGTGAGGAATAATGACTTGGATTAATAATTCAGTCTTGGTAACGATATCAATTTCCCCATGTGCACCTATGCACTTGGGTTACATAAATACACAATTCAGATTTAAAGTACATGATTATAGATATCAGACTGAGTATAGCATATGAATAAAAATTGGTAAGTTCTGTACGATTTAGAAAAATAAAGATGGAGGATGTATTTTGTCTTCTATTATCTTCATGGTCAGGCTATTTAAAATGAAGAAGAATTTATTTAATCTCTTTTCTAGTAATCTGGTTTTATCAGTTGGAATAATTTTAATTTTAAAAATAGTATTAGTGCCAATGTCTCTGAAGAAGTTAAAATGAAATGCAGACGATTTTGTTTTGAGATTGTCTTTCATTTTAGTAGAACAGTTATCCTAGTCAGCTAGCCAGCTCTGCTAGTAAACGGTTCCTCTGGAATGACTCCTGGTATCTATACATATAATCGGATATCGACAGCGTCTTGGGTTAGCCGGATCGCATAAAGAATCCAGTTTATGGTATCCGTTAGGATTTGACGATATTCCTCCGTGTGACATGTCCTATTTCCTCCAGTTGACACCTTTTCGGCAACGATAGCGATTCCTCTTATACATATAACTAGATTTTATGTAGATTTTACGCAATCACGACAAAAACTGTGTGTAGAAATGCAATGTATGAAACAATTGACAATATTACACCCTGAGTGGATATTTCGATATTTATATAATTATAAAAGTATTTGTGAGTCAATCACTTATCTAATAGCTTTACCAAAAACTATGTCCAAGTTAAGAAATTAAGGGAAACTTATCATGGATTAAAACTATCGAGCAATTATAAGAATGTTTTCTTGAACACGTATTCCATTACCTGAAAATCTGAGAGTTAGATGGTCTCGAGGAAAAATTGAATGAACTACGTTTTTCAAACTGATATCATGAATAGTTTATTTTGCAAGGTCTGGAGTCTACAATTTGTGAACTACACAGAGTGAACGAAGTGGACAATTACAAATGAAAATTACCAGTCGAAGGACATCCTAGCTGTCTAAGGAAATACGTATGGAGTAACCGTCCAAGTGCTCTGTCAGCTAAAGTGTTTTAACGTTACCGCGCAGACCGATATTTTTGATCGTTTTCCTTGTCTTGACTTCCATCCTTAGAAATAACTCGTGCCTCTTTTTCAACATGCCAGCATTGTTTAAGTATGCGTATAGCCTATACGTCCTTAAATTGAAATAAATATCGCAAGAACAAAAACAGAAGACAATTCCTCGTCTTTATCTCGTTTCCATTTCTCAATCGTTAAAGCTTGATCTCATGCTTTTTAAAAATGATCTCTGTTGCTAATCATAAATTAACAAGCGAAGGACAAACCATATTCGTTATCTCGTCCCCGTTACTTCGAAAGTGAAAAATGGTTCGAAATTAAGTCAACTTGTATTTCGGTATGCGATTTCCCTTGAACGGTGATTTAAAGCTTCTCTTATCAGCCCGAAATGCTCCGGGAAGCAGGGCGTTCACGAATCGAGCAAAATTACCGCGCTCTGTAGAACTTGAAGTAACACAGTTCACTACTTCGTGCATTCGTAATATAATTTCTCCGCATATAGAACCTGTCCGGTACACCGGCGTTTAAGTATTAAACCTATGTGAGTCGGTAATCCCCTACACTCTCTGCTTTTCTATCCTTCAGAGAATAACCAGTACATTATAATTGGGCATTGTACTTTATTTATTACAAACATGATTTTTATCGTGTTTGCCCTGTATATTTTATTTATTACAAATATGTTTTTTTATTATGTTTGCTCTGTGTATTTTATTTGTACCAAAAATGGTCTTTTACTGTGTTTCCCCTGCGTGTTTTATTTATTCCTAAAATGCTTTTTTATTGTGTTTGTCCTGTGTATTTTATTCATACCAAAAATAGTTTGGTACTGTGTTTCCCCTGTGTATTTTGTTTTACGTATAACAAAACTTATTAGGTTTATTATTTATCTCCAAATGTATATATGTACGTATATGTAGTGATGTATTGATGGTACAATTGTGGAGGACTGTATATGAGAAAATAAGTGAAAAATATGTTCCTTTGAGGATATGTTTGAATTCCCTCTGGGTATGCATGCAATTGATTATGTCCCCTGGTTAAATGGATCTCGATACGAACTATTATTTAGTTTAGCTACTTAGGAATGTGAATCTCCTTGATTTGTAATTAAGGATGAATAATTCGTCATGAATGGAATATTCGTCAATTGTCCTGATAGAGAGTACCCTGAAATATCGAGAAATATTGAAAAACCTAGTTCTTCTGCAAGGCCTCAGAATAAAAAATAAATTCTGTTTACCAGAATTGAAAAAATGTCCAAATTCTGCTTACCCCGCAATGACCGTTTCTTTACTTTTGAAATCCGCTCGGCGTTGATGTTGCGTTTTATTTCTGCGTTTCGTACCCGGGGAAAATGCGGGAAAAATTTCATTATGCCGGCAAGTAGTTTCAATTAACCGCGGCGAAATTTATTATAATTAAATACTGTCGGACATTCCATTTAGCTAATTAGCCCGCATATATTAACAGAAAGTATTTGCTTATCGCGGTTGATAATTTGTCCGAAAGCGTCGCTAATAATATCGAACGACTTCAACTTAATAACCGTAATTTCCTCTGTGTATTTGCGAACAGAAGATTTACATTCCTTTTTTATGGGACGAATAATGGAAAGGCACGGGATACATTTTATGTTACAAGATCATTTTCGTTTTAATTAAATTTGCACAACTTCTCTCAGGTGAAAATTAAAAGCTCTCGTTTTGCAAATTAGAGAACGTATGATGGTTCTAATTTTTGCGCAAATTAAAACAGATTTCGATTTTTCTAAATACATGCTAGTCCATGTAAATCTGACTAATATATGACGATAGAGGATGTTCGATAGGAAACTGGTTGCAATTTCTATTAAGACTTCCTATCGACTTCCTGCCTAGTCTAAGCCAATAATTCCTACTTTGTATTGTACTAGGTTCCACTCTTCCATAATTATTTCTTTACATACTGCTCTATGCAGAAGTCATTTCAATTCTTGATGAAGTATACCGAAAAACGTTCCTTACCTCAAGCGTTCTGGTTACCTGAAAGAAAGCCCAAAGGGTGAGCCCGTGTGTCTTCCTTCCATCTTATACGTACGTAAGCCTGCGACGAATGCGCGGGGGTGTTTGAAATTCAGTGAGGGGTGGCGGCAATATTTAACTCACCCTGAAATTCCTCTTTTTATAGACTTGTAAAACCGTGACAGGCACATGGGACCCGACCCTACGTTCCCTGGCCCCCATCCCTCACCCACACCGTCTTCTCTCTTCCATCCCCTTGTTACCCTCCACCCTCTTCTATACATACACTCGCCCCATCCGAAACCGTTAGGTCAGATGGTGTCCCTGCATCTGTCGCTGTTCTCCTGGCTTTTCCATCGCTTTTCCACCCCCCCTCCCCCATACCTCAACGAGGATCGCCTCCTGTGTACCCTGGGCGATATCCCGTTCCGAAGCTGGGTTATTCCTCCCCGCGGACAAATGCAAAACTAAAACGCCACCCCTGCTTCCTGTGTAAATGCAACCAAGAACTATTGCACGGTCGTTCAACAGGGCGAGCACACTTTTTCCAACTGTCTCTCCAGTTTCCCACCAGCGAAATCGTATTCGCTGCCGAAAGTACCGTTTGCCTATGTACAATAGGAGAGGCAAGGAATATGTTCGAGGCAGTGAAGATGTCTCGAGGTTTGTTTTACTTTTTCGCAAGAAGGATGCTAGATAAGTATGAACGCGGGTGTATGAAGCACCTGTGCATCAAGCATCCTACAACTGAGACCAAGCGTATATTACAGAGTGCCTACGAAGCTATGTCGTAAATTAGAAAATGTATAAGTCCAAACTAGGGAAGGGAGAGTTTTTATATTTGCAACGTTCCAATGAGAATTATAATAAATATTAGACAGTTTGAATAGTACAATTTCGTATTGAAGGCATTTATTGATTTTTGTCAGCAATTTCCATTATTATAGTTGCCGTCGTACATCGAAAAAAGGAAGATTAGAACCGTGAGAAAGGGACTGAGGCGATGACAGAAGGGTTGGAAAAGGAACAAAACGCGGGAGTGGGAAGGGTGAAAAAAAGCGGATTGGAAGGTCGCGCGGTGTAGCAGAGCCGGATTGAGCTCGGTCGGTAGACTGCGTAATCGCGCATCGTTTTTCCTGCATTATGAATCGCGGCAGCCGGATAATCGTGCCAGTATTTACGGAGCTTTTCGGCACAAAGGGGTTACACGCCAGCGCGAGTCCCGCTACAGTATTCCGTTTATCTCCGACAAACCGTTTACCGTTAGGCCATAAGCCGCACGCCTCGCCTGTTTATATGTTTTACTGGAACTGTTATCGTTATTAACAAAACATGGCCCGTCTTCCTCGCGTCTCTCATTTTCCGCGTATACATCGTAAATAGGGAGGACGGGGGAACAGGGAGGACATAGAGCATAAAAGAGACGATAGTGGGAAAAGGAGGGGAGGAGAAGGCTTTGGAGAAACGAAGGAAGTTACGTGTGTAAGGAAAAAGTCGAGGAAAGACGGCGGAGATATGTTAGATTCACGATAAACGAAGGAATGTGAGATGTTGTTGTTGCAGGAAATAAAGACATTATTTATCATTAATTTGTATACAGTAACAAAAGAGAGTGAAAACTAAGTAGAAAATATAAAACGAAGGTAACAATGAACGGGGAGGAGTAAGTTCTGTAGAAACGAGGGAAGTTAGGTGGATAAGTATATGTTTGGTGTCGGGGATTACAGAAAATAAAATGAAGGCAAGCTAGTTTAATTAGTGTTTTATAAAGCAGATATAAAAAAGGACGAAGTCTCCCTAACTCGGAAGACAATAGCTTAATAAACAAAAAAGTGTACACGATAAATACAATACCATAGGTCTCATCTGTTCATCGTGCTCCCCTTTCCATCCCCGTAACGTCGTTCCGTTCACACTGTACCACGCCACGCCACGCCGCCGCCGCCGTCTAGCGTTTTCGCGTACATACATCTTGTCGCGGCACTTTCTCGTTTGCGCACTCGTCCTTTTTTTTCGCTTCCTCCGCGTCGGCCCCCCCTCCTTCAACGCGGTACTTAAATTTAATGACTCGCGAAAGAGCAGGAAATTTCGCGAGTCGTGTTTCTTTATTAATGTACGCCGGTACGTGGGAATAATGTAAAGGTTTGCGCTCCGAAGCGACCGTTCACGCAGCGGCGACCCGCTCCGCTCATCGTGGACATAAATATTTTTCCCTAATTCGCGTCATTAGTTCTCGCGCTCGTGTAATTCGTTCCCCCCCTCCCTATTATTTTCACTCCTTTATTCACGTTTTAACTCGGGACTGTCGCGTTCGAAGAGATTGTTTCATGCTCGTTTCACATTAAATACTATGAAACGTACGTGAAACAATCTTTTCGGAGGCGACAATCCCGAGGTGAAAACGTGAATACAGGAGTAAACAAGAAATCATATTAAACGGCATGTTTAAGAAACGATCGTTAATCAAATCACAGGGATTCCTCGGATTGTAAACGGGAGAGGGAGGGATGAAGTGTGTCGGGGGTGTAGCGGCATTCAGGACCGCGGAATAGCCGCGTTAACTGACGACACGATCGGCTCGATGGACCGAGAGAATGGGATCAGCCACGGTAGACAAGTGCGTCGCGTATTCTCTTTGTCCTCGACGGTTGTTCCACCGAAACGGAGGCTCGCGCGCGCCAGCCCTCGCTTTAGTAGTGGTGCAGCGTCCCTCCTGCCTCTGCCGCGTGACAAAAGCATTGCCGATGGCATTTGCGGGTAGCGCGTGGTTCGCGAGAAGGAAGCCGGGTAAACCCTATGAGTTGGCTGGGTTATCGAGATCAGATCACGCCACTTGCCACGTGACAATAGCTACGTAACGTTACGAACGCGTGTTACAAATCAAAGCTTAATACGCATGTTACAAATGGAAGCTTAACGTTTTAGGACGTTTCTATTTTCTCTTCAGTCTTTGCACAGTCTGATTGCACTCGATGAAAGGCGAGGACATTTTCCATTTATAATATAAAAACGCCTATTATAAATATTATATTTAACCGATTATACTCGAAGATTTGAACGTGTCGGTTCCGGTAAAGTTGAAAAGGCGAGGTCGGAATTAGCGTGGCAATTTTTCCTGGAACCAATCTGCGAAAAACGTGTTAGAGGGTAAGGAGAGAGACGAAATGGGTCGGTAGTAGCCGGTGCTTCCGGTTGGCACGCGGTGGCACCGTTCCGAAGGCGTGTAACGTTCATAAAAGTCACCCGTTCACACGTACATGCACGTAGCAACGCGGGCGAAGTTCGAGCACATGTGTACAGAGGGGAGGGGGCACGCGGTTGCATTAACTTGATTAAAGCGCGTATCCTTCCATCAGCGGAACGCTGATGGCCGCACGTGAAAATAATCCTTAAAGCCACCGGGCGTAACGAATTTTTTTCCCTCCCCGCGCAGATTTCCTTTGTAATCGGTCGGTAGGAAAAATTGCATGCGCCTCTGATTATTTTCCCGCTTGATAGGAAAACGTAATAATCATATTGCGCCTTCCTTTGCGTTTTTAATTATTCTCGAACTCATGGTACGTTATTATGCCTTCGCGTAATCACGTGCGCCGAATGTTTTATAAGCAATATACTAATTGCGCTTCGCATAGCGAAAATCTCTGAATAGTCAGACTCGGGAGTCGGATGATATTTTGATAATATTTGTCCGTGCGTTTGAGGATTTATGAGGATTTGCAAGCCTACCTGAACTCCCCTAGAGAAGTCGAATGAATTGGTTGCATGCTTATTTCAGACGAACTTCGGTTTATTGTTTAAAATATAAAAGGCCATCGTTACCAAACATCATTTATTATATTGACAACCCAAATGTGTTATTTTGCATGAAAATTCGCAAGCCTGCTGTTTAAAACGCGCAGCTGTATAATTAAGTATCATTGTACCCAAGTTTTAACGTGGCCAATCCTTTTCCCAAGCCCAACTCCCAAAGGTGTTCACAGTGTCCCTAATTCAAGCTTACGGTAATTATAATCATTAATTAAGAAAAGTAATAAGAGACAAAAATCGAAATCTCTCGTGTTCGCTTATTGCCGCTTGGCACAAATTAGAAAGGAAGCAAAGTAGGGAAGGTGAACGCGAAGTTACCCAGTGACCGGACATTACTACGTTAAGAGTCCTCGGGAGAGAAACCGGGTAGTAGGTGTACGAGGCTGTTGCCTGTATTACAGTATATCCCCGAGCGGGAGAGGTAACAACGGCCGGGATAAGACTGCGATATTGAACAGTGAGAATCACAGCAGTCCCCGGCGTGTGATAACTCAGGTAGCGTGAATAAGTTGACCTTTCCTGGCTGGAACGTACCGCGTCATTTATGCAACAACGCAGCTTCCAACTCTTTTTTCCTCTCTCATCGCACGGTCGTATGTAGAAGTATGCAAGTGTGTCGTACACCTCCGCGCCATCCAGGCCGATTTAACGTCCTATCGTTTTACGACACTCGTTAAACGCGCGACGGATATACTAGGATCTATTGTATGCACGTATACGTATATCGTATCTGATTCCAGTGCAAACGTTTCTATTCGCTTTCGAAAAAATTGTCTGCATTCTAGGCATCATACGCAATCACAATCAGTATCGCTCTTCCTATACACTAATACTGACGCGCAACTAATACTGATAATTGCGCAACAAAGACGTACGATTTTGATCTATCTTCACGCTCGCAGCCGACGAGTTTGAAACATCGAACTGGTTCGAATCGTCAGTCGACGACTGGAAACACGGCCCGTTTATGATACGTAGAATCTGAACGATGGCGGGCGCGCATTCAATAAAAACCGCATGGGAGTTTTAAATAAACTGCTACCGGGCACGCCATAAGCTACTCCACGTGGCCGGCCGACGATTTTTCCCGCTGCGGACCCGGGAATTAACGGAGCGCGGGGTGCTACTGGTTTACAGGCAGAGGAGGGAAAAAATTTAACAGAAATTTGCATCGAACTCGCCGCGGCCCAGTAAATATGCAAATTCCCCATCGAACATCGGGCGTGACTCGTTTTTCGGTGTGCACCCGCGGACAAAAAAAAATATGAGAACGCGGCTATAGACGATAAGTATTGTACGGTGGAAAAATGAAGGTACAAAAGAGTGCCTGCGAAAATGATACAGTGGTGTCGACTCATTTACAATTTCAGTGAATTAATTTCAATTCTACAGAATAGCCTTTCATTCTTCTCATGACGGTAATATAGTTCTTCTTTCAAGCGATTAATACTGACGGATACTAAAACATAAATTGAAATCGTTTGCCAATTTATACAGTATTATATGGCTATAGAAGGAGGCTAGGGCAGTTATGTGATTGCTTCAACGTTTGTCAGTTTTCTTATATTTCTTGCTCTGTTCTATTGATAACCAGAAAACAACAGTAGAAAATTTACGCTATTCCATTCGACATTTTCATTTCTCATATAATTAAGTCGAGTTGTAATGCTTAGTTGGTTACAGCTGTTGCATAAATGATACGTTCTGTGATACAATCGAAAACGCATGTTACGGCAAGTAACAAATTCAATAATTTACTGTTTCATTAAAATTTCTCCTTTCTCGATTTTCTTATAAATACAACGGTGCTCTCTCTTTCTCGTACGCGAGGCTTCATTACCGCCGAGATCCATTTAACTACACTGTCTTAAGCCACCGGCAAAGGCACCTGCCAACAGCACAGGCAGCGTGGCACAGCTTCGAGGTTAACGCGTGCCCTACACTCACTAACACTGTCAACATAATTCTTGGCTTATCGTAACTGCTGATCTAGCAGTTACATGTTACACGATACCGCATCGATGCGCGGTAATTGTCGTCGGAATAAAGCGGTGAGCCATGCCGGGTGTAACGATGCAACCGCCGCGCGGCCCCTAGTCACCGCCGGTTGTCGCTCATTTCGCGGTAATTATCCACTAATGAGAACCCGGGTCTCCCCCGCTGTCCCCCGCTCGAAAAAGTACAAGTCACTGCGAAAAGGCGAGCAGCTGAACCGGCGACTGAACTCGTATCGCCTTTCCTTCGTTGTCAAAGCTAAAAGTGGTGTCGTTTTACTTTTGAAAAGGAACGTCCCAAAGTATTCAGAAAATGGTTAGATTTCATCAATTTTTCTGATTCATACACGTTGTTATATTATATTGTTTATTTGTGTTAGAAGTTTTGATGCTCTGTTTGAAATTGTTTTTACAAAATTTTTATTGATACCTCTAACAAGATAATAAATATCCAAGCATCACCGTTAAATATATATATTATATAATGGGAATTAAATGAATTGGAGCGCAGCTTTACGTTCTAATAATCAAATCTTTTTTCAACTAGCCGGTAAAATTACCCGGACAGCCAAAGGTATCGATCTTCGCCGCCAGTTTTATTTTCCCTGTTTACTGTTATTTTTGTTAAAGTAACTGATAACGCACCGTTTAATTCTGGGCGCGCGCGTTCACCCACCGAACGAAATTGGAATGTACTCGCATCTAAAACGAGCGGCTCGTATAAATTTTAATATGGATGATTACATCGTACAACCTATAATTTTATACTATAAACAGTAGCGTAGTCTACGGTGAAATCTACATACAAATTGAACAAGCGTTTGAGAACGCGTGTTCGACTTGCTGCAAGCTTTTATGCGCGATTCAATGATTTCGTTATTTAAAAAAAAAAAGAGAGAGGCTAGTAATCGATATTCGCATAGTTACCCCATGTACACGTGCATGCAAAGGGAATTTAATGAGTTTGCACGCGTTGTATAAAAGCTATCATGGGTGCTGATCGACCAACGATTGGCCTACTATGATGAATTGAATGTTTCACGTCTTTAGTTGATTTCACTTTTAATAGCAATTTTTATTTTCCGATTGACTTTGTATAAATGCAAATTGAGGGAAGGTGAATGGAAAGGAATTTCAATTAAACTGCCATGCAGCCTGATTTACATTTTTATTAAAATGGAAAGCTCAAGAATTTTGCCTTCTACTTCTTTCTCTCTAAATCCTACGACAGTTTGTTTCTACATCACGAAGCAGTCTAATCTCTCTAACAGTTACAAAAGAATTAACTCGTTGATTCCAATGTTTAAAAAATTATTCATTTTTAAAATGTGTGGATTCATGGACTTTAAATGCAGTGAACATTAATGATTTCATTTCATTTAACCAGTTAGCTGTGGTTGACGAATATACTCGTCATGGATAAATGCGAATATTTTAGGTCGAGTATATTCGTCTGGCGAAATGGCAATATTTAATAATGAATATACTAGTCATGTGTAAAAAGTAGTTACCATTTAGCTATTCAAATTGCAATTCTAGTGGAAACTAAAATAGGCTCGAGTTAAATCTCAGTAATACAAGTCGATGGAAAGTCAGACAATCGAATTCCCTTATTGTAAAACAATATTTTGTATCTTATCAAAGGCTTAACTGATTTATTACCAATGAAAAAATGATTTACGACTGTACACATTAAATTTGACGAGGTGTCGAACGTATCGACAGAACTGAGTTAAGTTTCAGTAGTACAAGTCGATGAAAAGTCAGGTACTCGAGTTCCCTTATTATAAGACAGTCTATTGTATCTTATCAAATGTTTAGCTGATTCAATAGTAATTGAAAAGTGATTTACGATTACATTTCTATACATTTAGCCTGACAAGAGTCAGAAGTGGAATCTGAAATGTTTCAAGGCCAGGACGAAATAAAACGACCAAATTCAAAATATAAATAATTATTACAAATAATGAACTATATAAATAATTTAGATGTACCACAGCTAACTGGTTAAAACACTGTGACCCTAAATTCGAAGTGAGAAACTTAACATGAGTTTCTTTCGATCGCAAGAATTTCGTTTCCTTTAGAAGTTGTTGTTGAAAGAGCCTAAAGTCTCTGGCAATTTTTTATCCCTACTAGTACAGCTAAGCGTAGCCGGGGCAATGAAGGAGTGGAAGAGTCGTATTTTCATTCCCTATAAACTCCGGCTGGAAATGGGCAGAGCGATAATAAAGAGTTTAGGTAAGGGTTGAAGGTGACTTGTGGATAGCCGTTATACGAGTATGAGATTGCCTTGCATGGTAATGCGATGTCTTCTTTATTCAGTCTACAAACAACCATGGAAATATTTCTTGGTACTTTCCTCCGAGCAAAATGTTAACAATTTAAGGTCTTTGTTGAGGATAAAATCACTTTCGATTTTACACCGTTGCCCGTGAAATTACTTGAAGTTCCAACGAATAAGGAACAGAGTTTCCCGTATCTCTCGCATCTGATTATCCACGCATCAGCGTAAAAGAGATAAAAATATCACAAAGGATTAAAGAAGTTCGCGAACCGTTGCGAAGTCTGATATTTCCATCGCTTATAAACTTGCACGATGGGCTCGGGGCGCGCGTAGCTCGGAAAGTGATAAAGAGTTCCGCTATCGTTAACTCGCTCCTGAAGGACGAGTTACTCGTATCCCAAGGGGGGGCACAAAATTAGCCCGGCATCAGGATGCACGGTCTCTTTTTCGACGAAACTATGCTCCTGGGTCGATATATGCGTTACGCTGGATGGTTACGACCTAAGGAAAACCGAGGAAAAATTGAGCTAAGAAATTAAGTGATACCCTAGGCGGAAGGATTTAATGATACTGTTTATCTCGAATTAAGAATGCACGCCTGTTTAGAAGTTTGAAATGAAAAACTCCTGAGTGATATTAAATGTGCAGGGATTTATCTAGGAACTTTGCATACGGTGATTATGAAGTTTTCCATTCTACTTAGAAATTCTATATCGTACGTCGATTGAACTATCTTAATAATTTAAGATCCTCAAACATACAAAGTGTTCTTTTTTTATTTCACTTATTACTCATCACTGGTTAAAAGACTTCAAAGCATCGAAGCTAAATAAATTGCATAGCTCTGTCCCTCTTGTAAGACTCAGAGAAGCATTTAGCAAATCCCCCAAGTATATTCAAGCTTTTATAATGTAATTTCGGTGAGCCATCGTGGCAGTTGAAATTTTCTATGACGACGAAATTGCTGGATAGTCGAAACGTCGGTAGCCGAAAAGTCTTCGCCGGCAATAACGCGATCGCGCAACGATATCCACATATCAGGTAACGGCTGTACCAATAGGAGAGGCTGTTCCGCGAGACCTCGGGGAGCCGTTAGACCGTCAAGCCCCTTAAATTAGCAACGAGGTAACGACTCTGTAGTACGTTCGTCTCTATAGTACCTCGGTTGGAGCGAGGGGACGAGAGGGCAGAATTTCGCGCACGGACGGACTGCGCTGGCCCGCAGCGCAACCGCATAGCGGTTCCGATATCGAAAAAATATAAACCGGTGAATATGCAAATGCCTTCCGGAAGGCATCGGGTATATACGCGGAGGGGGTGGCGGGGGACGGGGGGTAGGAGAGCTCTCTCGTGGTTTAACGTGCGGTCCGAGGATCGCGGCAACTTTTCTCGCCGCAATGCTAGCCGGACGGCTTGAACGAATGGACGTTTTTCTGAACGCGAGTGCCGCATAACTCGTCCTGTACCCCCGGCACGGTAAAAGGTTACGCTCAAGAGCGAAACCTATCTACGCAAATTGCGCGGAAAACGCTGCGTACTTTGTTCCAACGGAACCTTTTCGTGGAACGGTGATACGTATGCATAGGATAACTCGGGGGGATGTTTCAAATAGGACCATTTTACGAGACGATGTTTGATTCATGTTTTGGACAAGAATTATAGGGAACCAAGCATTATTTATTGACACAACTCGATACTATACATAAATACATTTTATATTAGTATTTCTACATTAGTATTCAGTGTTGGCTATTATTAGACTGCGGATGCTTATGCATTCATAGACAAATCGTAGCTGGAGAAAATGGAAAGAGTGAATTTATGTGTTTATGAATAAATCGTGGTTGCAGAAAATATAGAAAATCTCGCAAGCGATTATATATACGTCGTTTTTGGTAACTGGAATCTTTCCTAGTGGATTTAGAGATTTCGTGGCAACCGGTTGCGCAAGCTCATCGGACCTATCGTTGAATATTTATGCCACCTTTGTAGCGAGCCGCCGCAGAGGCCAGGGCACCGTGCATACGTGATAAGACGAGAGCAATGCATTCTTCGGGCGCGTACTTACACAAGTGGAAAAATCCTGTATACTCGCGGATTATACGCGTTGATAAATAAAAACCGAAGGGAGGCAAAATTTTAGCGAACGACGAAAAAAAATTACTGCTGTTCTTTCTGCCTCCTGCGGTAGGCAAAAAATACGCGCACAGTTTCGAGCAATCAGATACGCGCGGTGTTATTCAATGTCCACTACAGTTTTCTCGCGTTTATATTTATTTTATAGCCGCGCCTGAAAGCTGTTATGCGAGGCTTCCATTAACCCCGATGAAAGCAGCTTTTTCCCTCGACGCGCCCGCCAGTTTTGGATCGAACCATATTACCTCTTCTTTTAAAACTGAATATTTTCGGATTTGTTTAATAGTTCACTTCGACTTACTTGACTCTCTTATGCATTCGCTCCTAAATTCGACGAGGTTTTATTGGTTTTGAGTATTTACTTAGTTCTGAGTTAGTTTTATTCCATTGGTATTATAAATGATATTGATAAGACTTTTTCAGGCACGTAATCCTAATATGCTACGTTAGCCTCTAATATCACTCCTTCCAATTTTCGTTCTATTATTTTGTTTTATAGAATCACTAAAATATGACTTACGTAGCATCCCTAATGTACGTCTCTTATTTTGACTTTTCGAATCACCCCCTAAAATTTGAGTCAGGTAGCATCCCTAATGTATGTCTCTGGCTTTTAGGATCGCTCCTTAAAATTTGACTCAGGTAGCATCCCTAATCTATGTCTCTTATTACAGTTTCTATCCTTTAAAATTTTCCAACCTAATAATCAAACACCTCGAATATATAAATAAAAAAAACAATGGATTATATCAGTTCTATTTGCAGTTTCAACACGATATTTTTTACTTGCAAATTAATCAAATTCTCGTCTATTCTCTCACCTTGCGAAAAGTATCCCTACTCCCTACCGCTGCAACGCCGTCCTGGTTTCACTCTGAATCCCAATTTCGTCCAGCCAAAGCAGCAGTCAGATACGAAAAAAAGAAAGCAAGGGAGATGGAAAGCGAGAGAGAGAGAAAGGAACGAATTGAACGGCTTCTTCCGTTGAAACAACTATTAGGATACGCGTCGACGTCACGATACAAGTGCAGCTAAGCGTGGCCATCCTTTAGCCCGGGATATCCACGCGTTATACAACGCGGCCCCGCGCGGCCGCTTCACCGTTACCAGTTACATCGTGTTTCACTAACACCCTATTCATTACCCCGCTCACTCCATCGACCCCGGCCGTACACGAGTCCGGTCTGCATTTCAGTCTGTTCGCATTAAAGCTCTAAATACCGTGCGACGAGCGCAAACGGCTGCCGTGTCAGGATGGCCCTATCTGCTTCCTCCCTCGCGCCCCTCCGTCTACCGCCCTCTCGCTCGGTCTTTCCACATCTATATCTTGCATACCCGTCCGCCCGTCTCACCCTTTTCGCAGCCATTTCTCCGCGCACAACCGCGCCACGCTATCCCTCTATTAAAATCCGAAACTACTCGAGTGAATTTAGAATCTGGCGAACTCGGAACGGACATTATACTCTACTAAAAGCCTTTTTTCCTTTTGCCCGAGTTTCGTCTCGTCTCGTTCGCACCGATTCTACTACGGACGCGACGACTCGGACACCTATTCAATTCTAATACCTCGTGATCATATGATTCTAACGTGATTGAGTTTAATCAATAGACTACAATCGATTCACAGATCGTCCGACATTACATTAAAAAAAAACTGCAAATGCTTTTGGGTCTGGACTTCTGCTCTTAATGTAGCGAGGACAGGATTCCTGTATGTTGTTCACCAAACGTAGAACAGGACAATGGAAAGAGAAAGAGCGATCGAGGTAACCGGCAGAAATCGAGTCTTATCGACGAGACAGATATTAATCTATCAATTAAATCTTCTTATTATTAATTACTTCTTTTTAATAAAAATAAAAAGAGATCCAAGTCCGATATGTTATTGAACTATATTATTGGAAGAGAACATAGCATATCGAGTGGAGTGAATAAAGTTATTGTGTTGATGAAACGAGACAAATGATAAAATACAAATTCAGCAACTAAACTGTTCTATTATTAATTGCTTTTTTCATTAAAAACAAATTCTCTTAAAATAAAAAAATAAACCTCTGAAATCCGATTTAGTATTAAACAATATTATTGGAACAGAGGATAACACGTCGAGCAGAGCGGACATCGTCCCGAATGTTTGCGGACGATATTTCTCCGTCCCCGGCCATTAGTTTGAATTATAAAAAAGTGTAGGCCGTCGCATAATAACTCAACGGATTTAAACCCGTCGAAAGAGATCGGTAACGATAACGGAGCGGGGCGATTTTCGCTATTTTTCTTCGCGCGCGTATCACGGATTCGACGATGAATGATAATGTCCGCCGGCGGTTTAATGGAATTACGACGTCCTGAAAATTTTCCGGTCGCGTCAGCAACGCGGTCGACGTCATACGACGGGCGCGCATACGAAACGAGCGCAAACAAAAATATGCATCGCGGAGTAGGCAGGTGGGAGGGGGAGGGGGATGAGGGAAGGGGTACACAATTTGCAATACAGATATGGCCGAAACCTTTTAAAAGCGCGCAACCTACCGCGGCGCCTCGCTAAACCGTGAATGATAACGGATACACTAATGCACGTCATTTCAACCGTTCCACGGCGACAGCTTTTAGTAAAATTCCCCCGGGACACCGAATGGTTTATGGGAATAATAATTTTGTGTTCAAGTTTCGGATTAGTTGGCCCAGCCCAAACACCATTAAATAAATTATGCAAGAATAAAAGTGACCAGAGCTCGAAATAAACGTGGCTGAAGGATAGGAGTTGAATTGCAATAGGGAACTAGTAGACAAGAAAAGTATAGTAAAAAGAACTAGAAGCTAACTTCGTGATAATTATTTAATTTTGTATCAAAGTTTAGAATTAATTCGAACATCATTTTACGAATTACTCAAGTACATAATATAATATATAAATCCCCAAGTATTCTTTATATCCTTACAATATATGATAGTATATCCTTATAATCCATTATAATTCCCGAATATCCTTTACACAAGTTATGAAAAAACAAATACGAAATAAAAGTATCTGAAGGATGGGACGACAGCCTGCAGTAGCGTTGGGGTAAAATTATTTTCAATGCGTTCAATTAGAGGTAGACATTACAAACATGATTTTCATGGAAGATAAATGAATTTAATAAACGGAAGCCACCCTCCCCTGCAACTGTGGGGAATGCAACGGCTAGGACCAAGTGCAACCAGTGCAGTGTTAGGCGACATATGGAAGCGACGTGTGTCTGAATACGAGCCCTGCTACTCTACTACTACTACTACTGCTACTACTACTACCACCACCACCTTTTCCTTTTCTCTGTTCCGTTTCTACTCAGCGGACCTGTACGGGTAATTATCGTCGACGAGATACACAGTTTATTACCACCGGTCCTCCTTGATGCGGGGCCCCGCGCTGACCTGTGTCGACGACGAAACGCGAAACGCTCGACAATGAAAAGGAAGGAAGGTGTAGAAGAAAGTCCGTTCCCTCAAGTTAATGAAATCCCTCTTTAACGAAAATTAGGCTTTTTAGCCGCCAGGATTAGTGGACACATACTGCGTTTCCGGATTCAAGCTTTCTGGGTCGAAATCATCAGTAGATAGCGTAGTTTTTGCAAAATAAATTATTTGTGAGAATCAATTAAGGAAATTGAACTCAGATTGAAATTTCTTTAATCGTTTAAATAATGTAATATGCATTTATTCTTATTTATTATTAGATTCTGTACCTTCAGCTACAATTTATTTATGAATCATCAGTATACGATGGACTTTTTCGCAAAATAAAAAATTTATGAGTTCATTATTATCAATTGAAAGAGTGGATTTCAGATTGAAATTTTTATCATTTAAGCATTGCACAATGCATTCATTCGCGAAAATTTTTATATTTTCTGTAACTGCAATTTATTTATGGGTTTAATCGTTCGACGTTTAAAAATCATAATTTTCTGTCTCGTTCGACATTGAGCCAACTTTTTGTATATTCTATGTTCACTTCCTTGCTATAGACACGAAAAGTCACTCTGTAACAATCCTCGACCTATGGGAATCAATCAAAACTTCCTGATTTTAATTCCGATTGCAGTCGGTGTGACTAAAAACGCGGGCGAACCGTCGCGTTGCCGAGTAGACCTCGCGGACAGCGTTAACGGCGTCGCGGGCCTTCCACAGCCGGCTGTACACGAGTCACGAAATTATACAAGGGATTACGAGGGACGGGCGCAATTCAAACGAATGTAACTCGGTAAAATTGCGAAAGTTTCGCGCGGGTTTCTCGGCGGCATGTATCACTTTATTCCCGATGGAATACATGATAAACAGCGTGAGTGGAGAATCTAGTTAAATCCGAAAAAGTTTCCGCCCGAGGAAGTTCGGGTCAGAGGTCGCGCGCGGAAGGAAAATGGCGTTTAAAAGAGAGCGTCTCGGTTCTGGGGACGAACAATGACGATGGAGTCTCGCGGAACGAGACGCCTTGCGGACAAAGGAGGAGCAGGAAAGAAAGAGGAAGAATAGGGGAGAGAGAGGAAAATGGAGAACGGCTTTTCGCGGACCCTGGCTATACAGACAAAATTTGTCGTGGTTTCTCATGTGCCGGCGTAAAAAGCTATGATAATAGAAGCGTAAAGAGGGTCCGGGGTTATTTCATAATTACAGACTGTACTTAGACGAGCGTGCATTACGCTACCTCCTCTTTTTTTCTTCTTCTTTCACGTCTGTACGTGCGTATATTCGTATTACGGTATTAAGGGCGGAGGCTTGCTCGTAGCGGTTCAGGCGAAATCCGGGGGACCGCTTTCCTTCTATTCTTTCCCGGTGCCTACGCTCCGACACTGTTACACCCATTAGCCGGTTATGGGATTTTTCCTTAATTAAACATACAACGGGTCTTGTAATCTTATCGCCTTCGCTCCCCCCACACGTTCGTTGTTGCCTGAGAACCATTTCTTTTTTCAACCTGGTTGCGATCTCCTCAATATAATTATGTTTCAATGGAAATTTCTTTGACGCAATAGTCATGAAATAGAGGAATCCGGTGTAAGTAAAAATGCAAGCATGCCGTGTCAAAAGTGTTACATTTGTGTCAAGAATAAGTTTTCTAATATAAGTGTAACATTGAACAAATCGAATAAATAATAAAATTATTATGTTGTATAACTTAAAGAAGAATTAGCACAGTAATACAAATCTCTTGTAACATGTCTTTAGAATCACGAAGTAATTAGTCATTATTAGGTCAGCCGACAGTGCTTGATGTATAGAAGCAGCCTCCGTGGCTATAGATCACGTCAAACGTCACCGCGTGTCACAAACGAGTTCCTCTGACTATAGTTCGATCTCTCAAGTTCCTTGATTTGATATATGCGTACTCTTCAACCCCCCATTCACCCCCGTAGTCCCTTACCGCGCGTAATCTCTCACTGCGTCCAATGACGTTCGCCAGGGAGAGGTTTCTCTCGTTGGCGCAGGTCACGGTATATAACCGTCCCTACCATACGCGATAGCACTGTGTGTACAGGCTCGCGAGGAAACCGTGTACACTGTTGTACACACAGCGAGACCGATGCGTACACACGTCCAACCGTATACCAACATCTTGACTGCTTGTACACACCGCGCGTGTATGCACAACCCCGGTGACGGCGACGCAAGCGGAAAACAAGCTGGATGTTTTACCATGCGGCGGGTACTTTCCCCTGTCCTCCTCCGACCATCTTCTTACCGTTCTGTCACGCGCCGCGTACCTCTTCGCCCCTGTCCCCCTTCGACCACCATACCTTTCCGTCACACGCCGCTACTTTCTCCGTTAGCCCCCCTACCTAGCAGCGTTTACGACTCTTTTTCTTCATCGTTTAGAGAGGAATCGGTGTGCAATATCCATAAGCGTGTAAGAAAGTTTCAAGTATGTATATTGTTGTCCGAGTATTCCACCCAGGGGGTTTCAAAATTTCTTCAGTGTCAGAAAGAAGAAGAGTTGGCTTTATTTTAAAGCAGCGAACCTCCTTAAGGCTTTTACAAATTTTTCTGTACGCTTTCCATTTTAATAGAACAAACAAATATTTACCCTGCGTGGGACAGAATTATTCTACTCCTATTTTTAACGTATATATGTACATAAAATGTTTTAAAAAAAATTCGTAGTCCACGATTTCAGGGGAATTTTACGTTCAGCTGACTAGTTAAGCGGGTAGATTCTAATGTACTCCTTGCTGTCTTTAAAAAAATTCGCATGCATTAAATACTTGCCCTTAATGAGGATAAACGGCATAAAAGGAGATGAGAACGTTGAAGGGTTTAAAGCCTCCGTTGTAGATAGCGCATAACTATAGTGTCGTTAGGCTCGTTATAATCCGTATGACGATACGTTAAGCTATGGATTTTTCGAATTAATATCCACTCGTTATTTACGAGGGGTAACTGTAACTGAGAGGCAAGGGATGAACGGAGGCATGTGTAACATCTTTATACGATATGTACGAAGGGATTATCCTACGACAAATGAACAAACAGGCTCCGTAATCTACCACCCCTCTCTCTCTATCCTCTCTGCGATGTTTCCATGTTTCTCGTTTTCACTAACCGTCCCTCTGTCTCTATTCTCTCTAATGCAGGTCCTTTCTCTCTCTACAATCTTTCTACGTTTCTCTCACTAATCGCCTCTCTCTCTCTCTCTCTTCTAATGCAAGTCTCCTCCCTCCGCGACCTTTCCACGTTTCTGCCCCTCTCACTATTTCTCGCCGTTCGCCTGGCAGTACATATAACGGGCGTATGCTAATTACCCGGTTGACTCAAGTAAACCCCTATGAAACTGCAAGGGTTGCGCTGCTGCGTCGCGTCAACCTCTATACTCGCTGCTGCGTTCAACAACCGAGTTTCCACGCAATTAAATTTCACTCGCTCGCGCAGCCTGTTATTTTTCCGGTTTATTGTTATCCCTGAAAGGAAGGCGCCTTTAAGACGCGCGTTCAGATTCGGTGTACCCACGTCCGGGATTGCCTGCGAGAAACAGAATACGAGGACAAAAGCGAATACGAGAAATATAATTCTCGAGTGTTCGACTTCAATAGCCTGTATTTACGATGGAACGAGCACGCGTGAATGCGTTCGATTGGAAGAAATAAATTAAGTAAATTTTCGACGAGGAGGCTTGAACGCGAGGTTTAAACGGTGATCGATCGCTCCTTGTGAATACGTCACGTTGCCCGGTTGATTAAATGGACTTTTTGACGAGCGTAAATGATCCGAGACACCGGGCCGTGTAAGAGGCTTATCTCTTATCAGTCACACGCGAGTAACGTAAGCATTTTTGATGCCGCGTCCTATCGACGTTCTTAACACGACCGATACACGCGATCGCTCATTCCCACTTTTAACAATAGTCGATCGTGCCGTTCCCTGATTCGCATTCGCGAGCACCTGCGCCGCGAGATAAATGCACAGCGACGGCTGTGTCCAATGAAATTTATGTCAAAGATAATTGTCACATCGTTGCGACGTCAGTCAAGCTTTTTCGCCCGTCACGATCGGCCCGGGGAACAAAAAAAAATATCTACGTCTCGCCTCATCGATAGATGTTTTCTTCCTGTCGAGCAGCGCTCGTTAGCCCGTATCAGCGCGTGATCGAAATTAAACCGAGCACCGAATTCGATCCCTGGAACGATCGATAGGGTAAAAAGAATCGTTGACGCTTCAGCGATTTCGTGTGTCTGAAATAGGAGTGGCGAGCACAGGGCCTCAGTTCTAGGAGATCTATTAATGTAGCTTTAGCTCGTTCTTTATTGAGCGTTTTTACTTAACAATTTATAAACGAAGTCCAACGAGACGATTCGGGATGAAATTCCATTACGTATTCCTTGAAATACGGTTTTCAATATTTTTTTCTTCGATGTCATGGAGTTAAAAGTTCTGATAATCATCAGATACGCGTTGCTATGTCAGTAGAATATGTGAGAATATTTTCAATACATTTAAAAAGTGTTCTGTTTTTGTCAAAATTTTGACGATCCCTTGACGCTCGATTGTTGCAATTTTCGCTATTTATTTCCACAATTCCAGGGTATGGAATTTAATGAAAAATTTCAAAAAGTACTTCTGTACGACTAGTATAAGCGTGAATTTTTCCAAATCGATCCATCGATTATTTGTATTACAAAACAATTGATGAAAATCCTAGTTGTCGATGAATTGTCAGATCTGAAGGGGCGTGATATACAATTTTCGGTATTTATTTTCTCCGATTTTAGTGAAAGAAGATTTATTTAGCCTGTATTTACGATGGAACGAGCACGCGTGAATGCGTTCGATTGGAAGAAATAAATTAAGTAAATTTTCGACGAGGAGGCTTGAACGCGAGGTTTAAACGGTGATCGATCGCTCCTTGTGAATACGTCACGTTGCCCGGTTGATTAAATGGACTTTTTGACGAGCGTAAATGATCCGAGACACCGGGCCGTGTAAGAGGCTTATCTCTTATCAGTCACACGCGAGTAACGTAAGCATTTTTGATGCCGCGTCCTATCGACGTTCTTAACACGACCGATACACGCGATCGCTCATTCCCACTTTTAACAATAGTCGATCGTGCCGTTCCCTGATTCGCATTCGCGAGCACCTGCGCCGCGAGATAAATGCACAGCGACGGCTGTGTCCAATGAAATTTATGTCAAAGATAATTGTCACATCGTTGCGACGTCAGTCAAGCTTTTTCGCCCGTCACGATCGGCCCGGGGAACAAAAAAAAATATCTACGTCTCGCCTCATCGATAGATGTTTTCTTCCTGTCGAGCAGCGCTCGTTAGCCCGTATCAGCGCGTGATCGAAATTAAACCGAGCACCGAATTCGATCCCTGGAACGATCGATAGGGTAAAAAGAATCGTTGACGCTTCAGCGATTTCGTGTGTCTGAAATAGGAGTGGCGAGCACAGGGCCTCAGTTCTAGGAGATCTATTAATGTAGCTTTAGCTCGTTCTTTATTGAGCGTTTTTACTTAACAATTTATAAACGAAGTCCAACGAGACGATTCGGGATGAAATTCCATTACGTATTCCTTGAAATACGGTTTTCAATATTTTTTTCTTCGATGTCATGGAGTTAAAAGTTCTGATAATCATCAGATACGCGTTGCTATGTCAGTAGAATATGTGAGAATATTTTCAATACATTTAAAAAGTGTTCTGTTTTTGTCAAAATTTTGACGATCCCTTGACGCTCGATTGTTGCAATTTTCGCTATTTATTTCCACAATTCCAGGGTATGGAATTTAATGAAAAATTTCAAAAAGTACTTCTGTACGACTAGTATAAGCGTGAATTTTTCCAAATCGATCCATCGATTATTTTTATTACAAAACAATTTATGAAAATTGCAGTTTTCGATGAATTGTCAGATCTGAAGGGGCTTGATATACAATTTTCGATATTTTCGGTATTTATTTTCCCCGATTCTAACGAAAGAAGATTTATTATTAATGAAAAATGATTAGTGTGAACGTTTTGATGTCACTAATATAACCGAACGTCCTTTTCCTATTTCAATAAGAAAAAACTGTTAAACGAGTATCGAAAGTTTATTTGCAGCTTTATAGCGGCAATTTAACCGTCACCGCGTGGGTTATTTCGGTTTGGAATTTTCCACGGAAGACATTTTCATGGCGTTACGGTCAAGCGAACAATTCCAGTTTTCCATTTGCAGCAATTTTCTCGAGTAGCTACGTATCCGTTTCAAGCCCTGTGGGATAACGTTTAGAGAATTGCATTACCCGCGGCCCGTCCGTTCACGTGTGCCGCGCGCGGCTCGCACGTACCGTGTATCGCGAAATTTGTAAACAGCGTTACACTCGCCCGCCGCGCGGCGATTAGAGATAAATTTGTCAGTTAATTAATGCCCGGCTACAACAAAGCGAATAATTAAATTACCAGACATATTATGCGTCGCGTTCAACGTTCTGAAATGATCAAAGCGATATTCCGACCGTAAATGCCTCCCGAATAAACTCGGTAAATGATCGAAAATACTTTAGGCCCATTCGATTGTTTCCTACAATATAAAATTCTTCTGTTATACAAATTATTATAAATTTTACGTGTGTAATATTAATGTCAAAAATAAAATCAAGTGATGTACTAGTAACTAGATTTTTTCCTGAACAGTCTTTAATAGTTATTGACTGGCCATTGTTATCAAAAATATTAAATTGTTTATAGGGTTTGAGTCATACTGAAGAAATTCTCTGAGCCCTGATTAACGGCCCCATTGAAAGGCCAGTTTGCCTCTCATAATGCTTCTCGATTTCGGTTGGTAGAAAATTTTCAAGATCGGATCGTTTAATAGTCGGTCTAGCCTCCAGGCGCCCTAGGTGGCATCGATTTTCAAAGCGCACTTGAACCTCTTGAACCCCCCTCTCTCTCTCTTTCTCTCTCTCGTGGGCGATCGATCGAGCGGCTGCTCGTGACGAGGGAAAGGTGCGAGTTTAATGAGTGTTGATATTCGATTTAATACGAGAGCCGGTCTTCTTGATCGCCTTCGCTTTCGGCTGCCAACGAAACAGGTACTCGAGGTTTGATCCGATGAGAAGCACGTTATGGGATAAATAGAAGCTAAAATTGTTAATGGCCTCCTTTCTTAATGGGGTGGTGATTTCCTCAACGTACGTCGGAAAATTTTTCATATCCTCTGCCGTGTCTCTTTCCATTTATTCTTTCTAGAACGAGTATTTAAGTACTAAAGCAATTTAAGTAAATCCAATTATTATACAATAGGATTCGATGGTTTATTATAGTTCCATTTGACTTTTATCGGGAAATTCCATAATTAAATTGAAGCAATTCGAAACTTAGGAGACATGCGAATATCATATATGCAATACATACGAGTTTTTTTGAAGACACTGATTACTGATTGTAGTTAATAAATCCTATGTTCTCAGTTTTCAGTTTACTCTTGCTAAAATGAATGCCAAGTATCTAATAAAGAAATTCAGTATATTTGTTATAGTTTCATTTTATATAGCATAAAATAGTCCCATCTGACTTTCATCAGGAGACTCCGTAATTAAATTGAAGTAAGTCGTAACCGGTGGTATGGAATTAACAATTCCGAGCATAAAGGAGAGCGAACGGTACACGGTTTGATTCAACTTTGTGCCACGTATACAACGTTATACGTCATACAGCTCGCGTAGAGGGGGACGGAGGGGGTGTGGAAACGAGCGAGCCCGTGGGTTGCGTTTCATATTCATTACATCGGTAGCTATTTGTCACAGACTGGTATCGCGCTGAAATACTGGCCGAGATAGCCGGGCTCCCCTGTTGCATTGTTAAAATGTCCCAAGGAAAAAAGCCTCCTCCCCCCCTAAGTCGGGGATGGCTGGTATGGAAAAAAAAATATCTAACCGCACGTACTATTCACGCGTTCCCTCGCGTCGCTCATGCGTCTTACTATTATACATTTCAACTAAGTTGACTCTCTTAAATATCTCACTTATTTTTTATAGTTGGAAATAAGGTCAGAGGAAATGAGTATTCGGCTCGAGGGGCAAATGCTATAAAAGGAATTATAGACAACTGAATTTGTATATATCTTATATTCTTTGCATAAAGAGAATCTTTTTCTTTGTTGGAGTGTCAAAAACAATTGAAGTATTTAATAGAAAATTTGGGAAATTTTTATATAATTTATATACAGAGAGAACCGTCGTATGTCGATCGTATCAAATTTGTTTCAAGTGTCATGAGGAACATTATTTTTCACTTACGTTTGAAATAAATTTTCTGTCCTAATTATTTATTAACGGACGCCGTTGCCGTCTACCGAAATTCCAATTTATTCAACTTTATTTCTCTTCATCGTATAGTACAACGACGCAGTCGAAATTATCACTCGATCGCACCAGATTTGTTTCGTGATAATTTTCAATTTCGGGTAACGAAAAACAGTGAAACGATTTCACCCGCGGTTACAGGCTCCGTCAATTGCCCAACCGCGCCTCGGCAATTAATCGCCGGAACAAGTAGTAATCGATCGCGCTAATTGACGCGCTCAGTTTTACAGAGCACGGACAACAGAGTGTGTTTAATGCCCTTGATTGAAAGCTCCCCGACCCGACCGCAATAGGGGCGGAGAAAAAAAAAAGGAATCAAGTGGATGGAAAATGGTCGTTGGAATAGAGCGAGTGTCGAGCCTGTTTGGCGCCTTCGATCGAGGCTTTACTACCTTGAAATTTCGTTACGCTACACCCCTTCTATCACTTCCCTTCCCCCCCATCGTCACCGGTTTCTTAGTATAAGAATAACTGATGTTGACACTTTCGTAAGATTAACAAGCCTGATTCATATTCATACATTCATCAATTACATACATATCTAGACCTCACGTGAGTCGAGATATTCCGGGAAGATATTTCTATGCACGGAAGGAGGAAAGTATAGGCCACTGGCCTTTGGGACTCGGTTACGTACGGAACGTTCTCTTTAACGCGTGATTACCATCCCTTTAGTAGATATTCACTTCGTTACAAATTTATCGTAGAATATTTTATGATTATGACAAAATGTTGTATATTTTGCTATGGTTTAATCAGCATACTCTGAATGGAAAGAATGATTTATTGAAATTACGAGAAAGGTAATGGAACTCCGCGACGAATGGACAATGCGCGTTGTTGGAAAGCGAGTCGTGTCTCGGTCGCCGCGGAATTCGGCATTCCCGCAGTCGCGCCTAATTGCTACGGGCCGCGCGCACTACGAATTAATAATTAAAATAAAATACGGTGAACGAACTCCCCTCTACGGAGAAACCAGTATACGGCGGTGGCGGCGGCGGCGGTCAGAACCAGGGAAAACGGTGGGTAGGTGCGATGCGGCAGCCGTCCACTGGTTTCCAGCCCCGCAGGTAGTAATATACATAATTAAACATACGTGACTTATCTGCTGAAAAATGTTGCGTTTAACACCCACTCGCCAGCTCGCAGTAGCCCCGCGACCCTTCCGACCCTCGTCCTACTCCCAACCCTCCCGGTTTCGCGTGGCGTTTCACCCTTCTAGCGCCCTGCCGTCAGCCCCAAACCAAAGCGCGTGACATAGTGCGCGTGGCTCCCTGCAGATACCGGTGTATCGCATACGCGGCCACGGTTTTTCCAAATTATTTTTTTCTTCCACGTAACCCCTACCACCCAATTCCCCGCCGTTTTCCTCGGCCTCGTGGCTCGCCCGACGCTTCGCTATTTCTTTCTCTAGCAATATTGTGTTCACGCGTGCATTTGTGCTCGTAACACCCTTTCCCCTTGCGCTCCTGTGTACCGCGTCGCGCGTCTGTGCCGCGTTTTATTAACTAACCACTGGCCCGCCAGTGCCGACGTCGCTGAAAGTTTCGGGAATTTAAAAAAGAAATGACACGTGGCTTTCCTCGCACCCGTCTCGGACAATTTTAAAGATATTTCTCACACCTTTACTCAGTAGAGGGTGGAAATACTATGATACGTTTCAGCAATTATTCGGAAGGGTATTAGAGAGAGGGTGCGAACTTGTGCTCTTTTTAAGAATATATGTAATACGAGAAATCATTAATTAAGAAAGTAAATTTAAATTTAAAAATCGGAAAGTAAACTTTATTGTAAAGAATGCCACGTTTCGAGCACTCCTGTCATTCATAATATTTAGAGACAAATTGACATTTTACAAATTGACAGCAAATATAAAAATTGATTGCCCTGTTCAAAAATATAAAGACTATTAAGAGAACAAATTTTATTTCAAAGAATGCCACGTTTCGAACATTTCTATTATTCATAATTTTTTTGTAGTGGATTTTTATTCATAAACGCGTTTGCCACATTCGAAAGTAAACATAATATAAACAAAATTAAAAGACTATGGAAATGACTATTTAGAATGCATTCTTTAAACTAATACCATGAACGTATTAATTTACATAAAAATCCGCAATCTATTATTCATTCGATCTTGGCAGTGATAATAACAGAGAGGTTTAAGCGGATCTCCTAATGGCTTGATGGAAATTTAGACGGCGATTCGTTTTAACACACGCCTGTGGTGCTCGAGGTATCAACAAGTTGTTAATATTAAATCCGGATTTGCATGACCGCTGCTAATCATACGAAGCATAATTCCGATGAAACGGGAATTATTCACGTCCCGTTGAATCGGTATCAACAGGACAGATTCGATTCGAAAAACAATTGGAATCAGCTCGAACCCATCGTACGGTTCAGTTTTAGCATTAAATGTGGAACCACTCGCGAGCTCGTGATTATCAGATTTTATCCGACTGAACACGAGGGAACTCCGTATTATTAAGAACTTTCCTACTCTTTCTGGATTCTGAAGGGTTCAACTTTCCTCGAGAAAAATTTTCGAGAACCGCAATTAGCTTCTCCCTCCTTCGGTTCTTCGCATTTCCTTGCACCGCAATAAGGGATGGACAGAGAGGTGAAATGAGGGACGGACAGAAGGAGGAAATAAGGGATGGACAGAGAGAGGGAAGTAGGATTTCGCAAAATATAATCCGACGGTATCCATGTTTCTGTCGCCTATAAGCTTTGCACACTTGTCTCTCTGGTTTTAATAATTAATACACGCGGTCGAATGGCCACAGGGAAAATGCATCAGCTTGTATGCTTTCTTGGGTGGGGTAGCTCTTTATTACTATTTAACCGAGCTCGTACCGTGGATGGAATAATACACACGTGCACGCGAATATTCCGGAATTTCCGCAACAAAATAAATACGAGAACTCTCAAGATATTCCTGCGATTAAAATTTGCATATTTAATCGTGAGAAATGAGCAATTGCCATACGTAATTTCAGAAATCAAATTAAATTATTTAACAATCTTCTAAGACAGTTCTATCCGTCGTTTGTGTCTATCATATTTGACAGTTGTATTTATTATATTATAACTAGGCACAAAGCGGATTTTATGCATTTATAAAAAAGTTGTATCGGCAGCGAATGTGATGAAAAGGATTTCCTATGTTCATGAATACACAAAATACTAAGAGCAGAGTGTCTGTTATTTTTAGCGTTTATATATTTACATGATAAAAGAAACATCTACTCAGAATACATCTTCCAAACTGTGCCGATACCATGAATGTTTTACTGTGCATAAAAGTCCGCTAATTACAACTGGGAAGTTAATGGCTGGTTAATGAAATATTGATTGTAAATGCTGCTGCATGCGAAATTGTTTCAACGTTGTTTGCGAATGACGGAGGTTTATGCAGGACGCGTAGTCCACGCATGCCGCAGTAATATTTTTCATAAACCTATCCGCGGTCTGACCGGCGCGTGTGGCTCACGTACCGGCCATTCGAATTATGATTCCCAGGAATCACGAAGTCCTTTTTAAAAATTCCCTGATACGCCGGTATCAGGAATGAATTACAATAAAAAGTTGCTCGCCGTTAACCCCGTTAACCCCGACTAATTTATACCTGATACACGGCCCACGCAGTTGCGTAAGACCGGCTCGGGTGTTATTGCAATCGGTAGATATGTATGTACGTACGAAAGGGGTGAAACGGTTAATTGTAATTCAAACTCGTTATCAACGAATACTACCGAACGGAGTTAATTAAAAATTTAAATAAAAGCGTGGATAAGGGAAATGATCAATCATGAGCGTTGTTGTAGTCACCAGGGTAGTTCAGTTCATCCACTTCACCTCCCCTCCCCCCCCCTCTTCTCCTCCGCCCTCCTTCGCCCCGGCCTGTTTTTACTCCGTACATAATGCGTGCTACCAGGTATACATACACAGTCCCGTTGCATATCCCCACGTGGCATGACATAAATACGGAAAGGCTTGAACGTGAAAGCCTAGTTTTATAACGGTGGCACGTCTGTGTATATACCACGTGTATGTATACCTACATAGGTGCACGGCACGGACCTTTATTTGACGAGTTAATAACTACAGCTTCATTCAGAGCGGATGGATAAAGACGGACATAGAACACACTGCTACCTACCTGGCTACCTATAATTATGCGGTATACCTTAGTAATTGAGAAAGTTCGTACGATTCGTGATATACGGGTTGGCTGCCCGGCGACACAGAACTGAACTCGTTTTAAAGTGGCGCTATTTAAGTCCAAGACGTTGCAGATTGTAAATTTTAGTATTCTGTAGATCTTAATGACCGTATCTACGTTGCTGAATACATTTTTCAAATAATGAAACGTGAAAAGTTGTATTAGTTAGTCGGGATTGATGTGATGTACTCGTCATGACGAAGTGGAATCATTTTGTGAAGAGTATATTCGTCATGATGAAAAGGAAATATTTTATAAAGAGTATATTCGCAAGTACTCGTACAGTAACTACTTAAATTGCAATTTTAACTAACCAAATAAAAAACTAAAATAGGCTTCGATTAAATCTCAATAGTACAAATCGATGAAAGGGCAGGTAGTAGAATTTCCTCATTGTGAGACAATTTTTTGCATCTCATCAACTGCTTAACTGATTTATTAGCAATTGGAAAATGATTTACGAGTGTGTGCATTCAGTCTGACGATGCCAGACGTATCGACAAGCCTGAGTTAAAACTGAGTAGTACGAGACGGCGAAAGACCAGGAAAGATCATTTAACTATATGGAAAGAGATTTCGCTTTGAACGAATTATGTTTCGTTACGATTATACTCCTCGTGCATTACCTTTAGGCTAGTTAAATTGCAATTTTTTGCTCATCGGGAATTTAAATCTGTAAGAAGAGACTTCCCTTTGAACGGATCGTATGTTTTATAACAAGTTATTGATTCGTTTATCTGTGGACGTCAGAAGCGGGGAACAAATTAAATACAAAAGTCGAGTCAAAGCCAAAGGAAAGAACAGTAAAAGTAAAATCCGCTACTGCCTGCCGCTGTCTCTCGCGGAAAATGTACAGGGGCAGGCATTGACAGGCAGCAGGCGAAGGAAGCCGTAGTCGGGGAGAACAACAAGTTATTTCATTCACGCATATCCCATAAAATCACGGTAACCAGAGGTTGGGTGTCGCGTATTTAATAATGCAGAGCACCGGATGTTCCGAGCTTGGCATCGAATCTGTGGAAAGAGGCAGACTAAAGAGAGTGAGAATAAGCGAGGAAGGCGGAGGAAGCGAGCAGAAGTGGAAAGAGAGAGAGAGAGAGAGAGAGAGAGAGAGAGAGAGAGAGAGAGAGAGAGAGAGAGAGAGAGAGAGAGTAGTTTGTTGCTAGGGGGGGGTGCTATGGAGGAGACCGGGTTAAATATTTCACAACGCATTTCCGCCGTTGCGCCCCGGGGGTGGTTAGGGTGGGACCAAAGGGCAGCCGCGAGGTAGGCGGGGGAGGGGGCGAAAGGGGGGGAAAAAGTGTAGTACAATTTCGTGCGGCGGATTCGCCGGTTGAATATGGATTTTCAAATGCGCTAGTAGTATTTCCCGGAGATTTCGACCTGCATAATTGATAAAACGTCCAGATAGCTTTTCCCGAACCGGTTGATGAACGTCACGCGCGGTTGTGAAAGGAAATTTGACAGGATGGTACACATCTATCGTTCCTCTCTTTAATAAGGTGATAGTAGGAGAACCATGTGTCCTCTTTTCCCTGGGCGTGTTCGCCTCTTTAAACCTCGCAATTTTAGTCCTTTTGCGATTTTTAAGTGTGCAAAAATCTCTGAAATAATTGTTACTATCGTTTTATGCAGGCTCGATGGACGATACAGAAGAACAAGTTAACTATAGAATCTTATAATTTATTTTTATTGTTCTTAATATTACTCGGATCACGAATATTTAAATATAATAGGCTTCGCTTTTGGTAATCAATTTTTGCATCGCGGACGCATTATTTCGAATCGGGGAGAGTGGAACCGGGCTGGTTCTCTCTTGGCTGGAAGGTACGTACAGAAAGCAGAAGATCGATAAATCCCCAGAAACGAAGAGGTTGGTCATATGAAAAATCTGGAAATCCACTCTGTTATTTATGCGTCCGTTTGCTCGCCAAGATGCAGGGATACTTGTGCATGTGGGACAAGATTATCATTTTTCCTCAGAGGATCCCGGCAAGGCTGCTATTACTTTTCGAGTTCCCGCATGTTCCGCCCCCTTCGACCTGATTCTTCGCCGTCGCGCAAGCGAAAAGAACTGCTACATTTTTTTTAAAAACTGGCTATGCTGATCTTCATGAGCTTTCATCCTTGCATGGGATTTTTAGTCATGCACGATTTAAATACTGATAATATTCAAAATTTTATCAAGAATAGAGTAGACTGGTATTTTGTATAATTTGTGTCTGTACGTAGCACGGAAGGTAAAACTTTGTAACCTGAGAGTCACAAATTCTGTAACATTTGTGACGTTTTTGATACGTGGGAGTCGCAAGTTCTATAACTGTTGTAACGATTTTGGTTACAGTTACACGCAAACCACAAACTTCTCTAACATTCGTTGTCCGTTTGAAACGTAACTTTTATCTATCGTAAAAGTCACGTCGATGTAACGTCCATGTTACATAATATAATAATTAATAATTAATTAATTTATTATTATTATATTTATTATAATAATTGATGATGCGCTTTAAATTTCACATTACGCGTTCGTGCTGTATGGGATGCGTCGACAAAATCTCGTTTTAATGAATTCTGAAGAACCCAGTACGAAAGTTCCTTGTAAAAAGATTTTTATTCCTCGATTTCGAATCCCTCGCGAAGAAGATCGAATTGAATTTTTGATAACGACTTTACGAATCCGTTAAACCGCGTGATACACTGGCCACGAGCTACTTTATAACGGAAAGTGGCTAGCATATGCGAGAGTTCGGGATCAGAGGGTTCGTCGCGCTATTTCCATTAGTCCTGAGCCTCTGGCATTAGCTTTAACCATTAATGAGGCACGCTAACGCACACGCGGCCAAATACACACAGAGGAGCAGTATCAGGGATATGTTTTGTCGCGCAGGTCAGCCTTATGTGACAAGCCAAAACGTACAGTTTATCTCGGCCCTTCGCTTGCTCTCTACATTTACCCCCCGCGCTCCGGTACCCGCTCGTACCCTTCCGTCCACAGTTGCTGAATTAACAAGTAATAAGCTGTACGTATGAACATGCCCATGCTTGTGTAACCTCAGCAGAATTGCCGGTGTACACCGGATAACGTTGGCAGGGAATGATTCCCTGTGCCAATGCGATCGTTCGGCTGTTATAAGCGCAAATATGCACGATACGAGATACAAACGATGTCACAGCAGCTCGAGTGTGGAATTATTTAAATCAGAGGGCTAAGAACGTTTCGAAATAACTAAGAATATTTTGCACTCGATTTATTTTCTATAACAAATTTGTATTATTTTCTCCATCGCACGACTGCAACTGCTTAAAATGATTCAGATAATGAATTATGTGATAAAATACCAAATCATGATTAACGAAGGAATAAACGTTGTACGATATTTGGTTGCGGTGCTCTTCTAATTCCTCGCAACGGCGTTACATTTGTTTTATCCCCCTATTGTTCGGAGCAAATTGTATTATGAAATCCTCGGCCGTTGTGCTTAGCACTTCGTGTAGAATTACATAGCAAAATTCCGGAAAATGTTGTACCCTCACTCTGGCCCCGTTACTCGTGGCGGGGAATTAAAATATAGTAAAATCAATAGAGGTCTCTATTCATGAATCTCGTTTAAATAAAATCACGGGCGGCGATGCGGAAATGTTTCATCTAAAATCAACATTCTTGTTTTCGTCTGCTGTTCTCTATTTAAAAAAGAAAATACAGTATTGGAAATTGAAAAGAATAACATGGTTCCTCTTATTGACGTAAATGTAACTTCATCCACGTAGCCAATTTTTAAATATCATGCAATTGGATACATTTTACAATATTTTTCATTTGACAATATTTAACTGCTTCTCGTTTTTAATCCTAAATAAATTCCAATGATTGAGGAAATGCAAAAGGTTTATCCTTTGATTATTCAATTACTCCCCGTGTGTGATTATTATTTCATTTAAGGTTAAAAAACCGATAATTGAGAAGAGAAGATTTCAATGCGGTTTGCTAGGAAATTCGAACCGTGGCGCGCCGGACAGGGTTGAAACCCGAGAGTTAATCGATGGGGTTATGCTCGGGGGTATCCTTCTTTCGAATTCGAATTTATTCGAAAACAATACCGCCGGATACGTGGCCCAAAAAAACAATAAGCCCTGCAGCGCTTTGTGCGCGCACTGAAAATTCTACGCAACTGGACAGCAGCTATTCCATGCCCTATAGTGTGTTGTTATTGGACGCGAATAAAGGAATCGACTTCAATACTTAAAATTTCCATTGGAAGATTCCTGGGTATCCAATATTTAACACGAAACCTACCGACAATTTTTACATTTTAATATATCACATTTGTATTAATAGTAGTAACTTTAACAATGTGACAAAACAAATTTCGGTTTCTTTTTATTTCTCATAAAAGAATTTAGAAAGGGTTATTTTGACGTGGTAGGGGTAGTGTTAAGGAGATAAAAGAAACAAGTCAGGCCTTACTACGTTACAATAACTTCTTTTAATGAATTCTTTTTTGAAAAAATCGGTGTGGCACTTTCGTGAGAATCAATCAGTTTTTTATTCCTTCTCACAAATTAATTGAAATGATCGAAAATTTATCAAGCAGTTATGATTTTTGTCTCGAAATCCCGGCGATCGTGTCCACGCGCGAGCGAACGAAGCTCTCGCAACTGGATATTTCCGGAAATGCGTATCTCTTATTCAAATTGCATGGAAAATTCGGTGCGTCCGTGCGGGGAGGATTTATGGACAGGCCGCACTTTGCGGCGTGTCACGGCCGCTGGCCTGCACCATCGGTAGCTGTAATTGGGATTTATGGGTGAGAGCGCGGTCCTTTATGGTGGCCATGGCCATCGCCCTCCTCGCCGTCGTGCATACCTGCGTGTATTTATTTCCGCGCGTGTAAATAAAGCGAGGCGTCCCCGTACAAAAAGGGAGAACGAAGGGGTGAATAATACTGGGCGAAGAGGCGGAGGAGAAAGCGAGAGGGTGGGAGGGTCAAGGGTCGACGAAGACAGATCGTGCACAACGGGGCTGTTTGGTCCAGCTTCCCACGATCATTGACGTACAAACCTCTGCCTGCATTCTGCTACCATCTGTAATCGATTTATTACCATCTATGATTTCTTGTCTTCATAATAGTTGATGTTGTAGGTTCATAGGGGATGGGGAACAGGGTTTCAAAATATTTAATTGTCAATTTAAAATATTTAAGTGTCAGCTGACTGAGAAATCAGATTTAAATGGCAGTATGTTTAGAAACATTATTATTTTAACCTAAGCACATTACCACCACCTATATTAAAATTCTTTTTATTTTGACGCGTCAAAATTATGCCAAAATCCAACAGTATCGATGCCAGATCGAGCACCTAAAAAATAAGACGTAGACTTATTACTTATTCTGAATTTTATCTCATTAGGGGAAATTAACACAAGCCCGAGCTGGCTCAGATTCATTGTTACTAGCTGTACGGACTGTATACGAAATGCATGAATGGGGTCTGCACTAGTATGCGTGAAGTAAATAGCTGATGTGCGTAATTGTCCGTGGATCATTAATAGCGAATGACTAGAATAGGAGAGTCTCGAGCGGAAGGAAAGCGAAAAACAGACTTATTAGTAACAAACCTTCATTACCTAACACAGTTCAACGTTATAAATGTCAGATTCGCTTCCCATTGTTAGTGGAAACATCATTTTCGACTGCGTAAAGCCCGTGGGTCGGAAAGTTTAGCAGTGGGACTCGCGCCAGTCGTGACCCTTCGTACGGTTTCGAAGTACAGTATTAGAGGCTCCTCTCCCACGCTGATTCGCGTGGCACAGCGCGGGGCCGTCCGGTCACTCTGAATATACCCATGTTTGATTTAGCGCAGTATGTGGCCTGCGGCTAATGCCACCCAACCTCTTCCAAATTACGTTTACATAAATGACTAACAGTTACCAACAAGCCGAGGATACAACAAACAAACAGGAGGTTAGCCGGACCGGACCGAACTGGGCAGGGCAGGGCTGGGCTGGGCTGGCCATGCTCGGTTTACCCGGTGGCCTAAGTAAAAACTCGTTAATTAATTAAGCCCTCCCTTTCCCTCTGTACCGGTGGGCTTTGTGAGCAAACACGGACGAACGCCAGAAACGACGGAGAGCCGCGCCAAAGGAGGTGTAGCGTCCTGGCTTAAACTCCCTGGGATGTCCAGGCCGTCGGCGTATTGCAGTAACCTGAGCTGGAAGCTACCTACCTACCTACCTACCTACCAACCTAGGTAGGTACCCGCGTCTGGAAGTCGTAACAGTTGTTCCGTACGTACCGCTGCCCCTTCGGCCAATCCCCGCTCGCGTTACACTCGCCCGATATCCTTAAACCCACAGTCAGTATATATACGTTATATTCTCTCTAAGCAAAACATACCTGGCAGCGTTTGCCCTTAGATTCGACTTTGCTCCGAGGCGCAGGTTCCCCCGTTGCTACGGGAATAATGCGGTGGACTGTCAAAAGCTAGTGCGAAGTTCGCAAAGCGTGAAAGCTCGCTACGGATTGGTATACCCGGTGCCTGGGCGGTAAAACCGGAACGCGTTTAATTAAGATATTGGAAGCTAATCCTTTTCTCTGTTCATAACTACGAAATTATATCGATTTTTAACGAAGTGGGTTGCTCGTTATTATTTTCAATTACATAGATGAATCACGCCTCTGCTCTATAGAATTTGGAATTATGTGTAGACTGATTTCATGCATTTATGAGATGGAATTATGGAGTATGCTTCCAATGCTTAACTGTTTAGATTAAGAAATTGCAATCTGAACTGGAAATAATTTCTTTGAGTAACTACCCTAAACCTTCTATTTCCTATAAAAATCTAATGCCTAGTTATAAGACAACGATAGTTAAGTAGTACAGATCAGTTATTTGTCAAACAGTTCGATACACTATACGAAAACGTACCTATTGTAATTATGTCAGATTTCAGAAATTGCAATCTGAACTGCATTTTCTTAACTGACTACCTTAAATCTTCTATTTATTATAAAACTTCGCTAAGCACAGATTAACTATTAATCAGACGTTCGACACGCCCCATACAAATTCGTACCTATTACAATTTATTTCAAATTCCTAACAACATGGACGATTACTGTACCAGAAAATTATTCCAAAAATAACGTTTGCAGAGGTAAACACATATTCATATTCATAACAAAGTGAACGCTTTACTCGATCCACGTGTAACACACAGGACTATTCCCCCGGCATAGTTACATTAGCATAAATCAACTACTTATGATTATCGAAGAAACGTGTGCCTCGTTACTTTAAACACGCGCAACGATTCCGCGCGTACATCATGCAAATTGCGAAATTCTAAATATTTAGCAAATCAACTGATTCCGCATTGCATTCATTAAATATCGCGCTGCTGCTGGGGGGGAAAGGATAAACTTAGAACATCCGAGCCGATTAATAAGGTAGGTGATTTCGGAATCTGCTTAATCCTTTCGTGCCTCGGGACGAAATATCGCGTGACACAATACTAGCTAACTAATTGTTACGTTCTCCAGCAGCGGGTCGAGTTAATACGTTCATCAGCGCTTAGCCGAATTATTACGGTTTGCCTTCCAGTCGAAATGATTTAATTCCTTGATTACTGTGTTATGAATGAGCCTAAACCGAGTGCGTTGAATGCTTCTTATCATAAAATTACATGAATTCAAAGATGCAACGTACATCCTCTGCAGTCTAAAAGGGTTAGACAAGCTTAGTGGCTAGATTTGTCATCAAACGTCCAGGGGTACGCAACGGTTAATTTATAATACTATATCCTCTCACATTGAGATCGAGCGAAACGTAGAGAAGTGAAACGTCGAAGTAAAAGGGAAGGTCTGTTCGACTGACGCGACGACTGCGTCAGCCCCTGTGCATTGGTAACGGATGGTACGAAGAAAGACTGCCACGGGAGAGAAGTCGCGGAGCCGGGGTGGTCACGGCGGTATTTGGCATTCAAGGGAAGACAGAATAGGGGTGGAAAGAATCGGCGAGTTGTAAAGAGAGCAGAAGAGAAAGAGAGCGCTCCTCTATAACCCGGCTAGCAGCCTGCGTTTGCGTTGACCCTCGAGGCTTTCGAGAAACGAAGCGCGTAATTACACGCCCAAGGGCGAGCGCAGTTCCAAGCAACCCTCTAACTCGCTCCCCAACTCCCTTCGCTGAACGACCCCACCTCCTGTACCTCCTCCTCTTTCTCCTCCTCCGCCACGCCGCGCCGCGTTCTCTACCCGCTACTGGCCTTTTGGTCTCTGCAGCCGACCCTTCTTCCATATTCCGCGTCGTTCTGAATAAAACAATCCGGCCGACTGATGGATGGACGGATCTCCGCGGGCTCGTTCGATCCGATCGAAAAAAAAGAGAAACCCACCGGTGCCTTTCGATCGGACGCAATCATTTTCTTTTTCCACTCGTATTTACCGTCGTAAAAGTGAAATTTAATAACGGACGGGTGCCAAGTTCACTGGAACGGTTCGTAATTTCAAGTCGCCTTGTTTTCGGGGCTGTACTTGTTGCTACGGTTTTTAATTATCGGAAGTACCGCGGGGGAAGCGCGTAAGGTGAATGCGGGCCACCGCGCGACGGGGCGTTTTATCGGCGAAATTGTTGCCAGCGCGTTGCTCGTTGTTTCGCCGGGCCAGTAGCCCGGTGTTTTTTACTTCGGCCCGACAGTCGACGCCGACGATATGAACCAGTGTTCCTGGGTAATCAAATTAGGCCACCTTTCACGGTGAAATTGGATTCGATAAAAATGACATTGTGTGTTATAGGGAATATAGTAACGCGTCTTCAAAATCGTATTGTGGTTTTACTGGAGTATTATTTATTGGTTGATTCGAGGGTGTACATGCAAAATGGAATTTTTCGGTCAGTTTTAAGCGAGTGTGTTAGACAATAACAGGGAATCTATTCAATAAGAGTTTAACGTGCAAGGACTTGTATAATTTTTTCTCAGTGATGCCGTTTGTGGTAAATAAAGTCCGATTCTTCGCCTTTAATTTAAAAAAAAATTGAATCTCTGCGATTTTTTCTTTCGTGGTTCCAGCAGTTTTGCCATTGACGAGTATACTCGTCACGCGTGACAAAAGTGACCATTGGCTGCTTAAATTGCAAGCTTAATGGAAACTAAAATATATTTGTGAATTTCAAGGTGTTCAAACTATTTTGAAACCAAGTCGACACTTTTTAGACTGCTTAAAATATTTTTGAAACATTTCAACATCAGATTACGTCTTCGTTTCGTTTATTTCTCCCCGGATAATTTCGTTTTACCGTTAACCTTGCTTTCTGCTATTATTTTTGCGCTTTCTGCAACGAGAGGATAGTACACGTCACAGTAGTTTGTACGTTCGAAATTGCACGCTGAATTTACTACGAAATTGTTTCAAGAACATAGGAAATTACGTTAGCACGGTCATATCTTTACTGCAGTCCATTGTTCCGAAACTGTTGCTCCGTTGTATAGCATAAAGGTTACTGTTATAGACATTAACTGTGCAAAGCAACAGGCGTTTAATTATCGCTGCGATGGGAAACAAAAGTAAAGTAAACAAACGTTCATTCATAATTGCACGCTACTTACCTTTTGTTTCGTAGCACATTTTACATTTCTGAATTGATCAAAGTTTTAATGGGCTAAGAATTACTTCTGCACAAAATGATGATACATTAAATTACTTGAGTATAATAAATGTAACTGAATGTCAATTATCAAACTACACGTGATTAATTAGAAGCAATGGTAGAAGGTTTCGAAATATATTATTTGATATCTTCCATTGATCGACATAAAATATGGAATGCAAACGTGAAATATCAGGCATCGAAATTCGTCAAAAATTCGTGAAATTTTCCTGATAAATGTTTTACGTCTTCGCGAAATGAACTGCTGTATTCGCGATCCCGCGAGAGGGAAGTTAAGCAGGCCGCTGATACTTGGAGAGTGATTCCGATGCTTTACATTCTTCCTTTCCTCCGTTTCTCTGCACGTCGCATATCTATCATTGTTTCCCCGATAAACTCGCGTTTAACATTTTTGAATCTCCTTCTCCGAAACGAAAAATCCCCTCTTTGATTGACTCGCGATGACGTCGCGCATACCTCGGTTAAATTTCATGCGCCTCATCTTTACATTTAACTATTTTGTTTAGAGTTCTGCTAATATGAATACGACATACGACGAATCCAGTAATACCGAAGAATTACGATGTTTTATATTCTTCCTTTCCTCCGTTTCTCTGCACGTCGCATATCTATCATTGTTTCCCCGATAAACTCGCGTTTAACATTTTTGAATCTCCTTCTCCGAAACGAAAAATCCCCTCTTTGATTGACTCGCGATGACGTCGCGCATACCTCGGTTAAATTTCATGCGCCTCATCTTTACATTTAACTATTATATTTAGAGTTCTGCTAATATGAATACGACTTACGACGAATTCAGTAATCTAGAGGTTTTAAAGAGGAATTTATTATTGTAAGATTTTATTATTTTATTATTTAGAGGAACTTCCTGGCAGGTTTCTAATTGGGAATGGAGACTTCCAGCTATAATTGAATTTATGAGCGTACTAAAGATAGGAATACAAATAAAAGAATAGGTATCCAGATATGAGGATTTCACTATTAATTAAATGCATAGTAGTTTAGAATAAACTAGGTGGGAGATGAATAATAAAAATAGGAAACAGTACATATAATGGAATTTAGGAACATATTGAAGACACACTTAAAAGGATGCAACATTTTGATATGAGGATTCCACCGTTAGTTAAAAAAAACAGTTCAGATTAGGGTAGCTGGAAGATTCGACAGGGAAGAATAATAAGTATAGGGAACGACATATCATACAGAATTTTGATTATATAATACCGAAGAATTACGATGTTTTATATGCAACAGCAAAGCCCTGAAGAATATAATATGTTTGTCGAAATAGCCATAATCTTATTCCTTTTATACACTCTGTGTCATCAATCTAGTGGTATAACTCACAAGTAGTTGAATCCACCTGAAAGAATTAATAATAAGAGGAGATAATTTCTTCCTTTTTGACTGAAAGCCGTAAGCATCCATATGGCCGGTCTTGAGTCGAGAAACAAGCTTTGCTGGGATCAATCAATCTTTCATCATCGTACGGCTAAAGAGGAGGGGCTATAAAGGGACGAGGCGCGGCACCTTCGGTTTTAATACCCGATAAGCCGCTTACTATAGATCAGGAGAGATCTCCGATGTTGTATCACGGGCAATATGTTAAGCGTCGGGTGGTTACTTTTATTATCTTCCGTTTATGCCGGGAGAAAATTTCATTTTCCGCGAGACGCCGGGGCGATTCGTCTTGCGGGATTAAAAAGCCCTTTAATTTCCCTAGCGGGAGCCGCCGCTCCCGCCTCCTCTTCTTCAATAACAGTCTTCCCTTGTATCAACTTTCAAGAAGGTTCAACGCCACCTTTGCGAATCCCGCGTCACCCTCTCACTCTCTCTCTCTGTCTCTCCCTCTCTCTCTGCCTGTTCCTCTCGTATAACGGGAGAGACCCAGTGTCTAGAGCTGCAACAGCGTTACGACCCGGACGGTCACGTTACTTTTTCGAAAGCCGAGCTAATGCGCTCTCGAATTAAACAGAATTTTCGATGAGGGTAAGCCATGGGTCGACTTCTCGCCACCCCTCTGACATGCTAATCACCGAAACGCCTCGGTTCTTTAGAAAATTTTTTCGCCTTTGCCAGACTCCCGGCCGCCATGAATTATACACGGAGCCGCGTCACTGCTCGTTTCTTCGGATCACCGACGGCTCAAATATGTATATACGAAGCGAGCCAACCGACCCCCACCATTCCCCCTCTCACGCCGGTCAGCTACCGCATTAATTCTTCATTAGAGACTTCGTTTTTATATCTCTCCTATATTTGCGAAAGTATATCTCATTTTAAAGTATACATGCATTTTTTACGATTTCTGGCTTAAGTGATGGATGTGCAGCGAGCGTTTGCTGTTGCTTTACTAGTTTGTCGATTTTGATTTAAAATATTCGGCAGACAACGGAAAGTATAATTGCAGATATAGTAGGCTCTAACGTAGATACGATGATCAATGTTTTCTTATTAACCGTACGACTACCGTTGGCGCGTAAAAGCGCTTACTAAATTTCTGCTCGTGACAGACAATCTTAAATGTTCGAAATTTAAAAACCAGCTGGACAATGTGGGCTATTAGAAAATAATTAAATTCTTCCCTAAATTGTATAATCATCGAGAAAAGCGCTATAAATGATTATTTCACAGAATAGGCAAGCCTCTCATTAAATTGTCGAGAGTTAATCGTTAACAAATGCGCAGCGAAACAACAACAACAACTACGACGACGGCGCGAGCTGCGATAAAAGCAGGGAATAAACCGAATGCCTGTCAACCCTTAAACTAGGGCGTTCGCGCGTGGAAATTCGATTTCGTATTTTCCGGTGAGGATTTTGGTATCCCGCGGCGGAAGCGAGAAAATAAATAGTATACGCGGATAAAACAAAAACGGGGCGATGACCGGGCGACGACAGTGGGCGCTCTAAAAAGCGCGTACGCGCATAACTCAGTGGTTTAATCGCGAGAACAGCCACGCGGCGTGTATAATGAAAGCGGCACCGAAAAACAAGCTGCTGGTGTAGCATCAGCCTGGCGCTTGTTGGCACGCCGATACCACTACGTAACGCACCCCCCATCCCGTCGTAGCTAAATGATATTTAGGAGGGTAGGTGGGCAGAGGCAAGCATTCTTGCGGCTGGGCCTCGTAAGTGCTGGCCTTGCTGGGCTATGCCAAGTCGGTAAATCTACTAGCTGTTACAACAATAAGCTGAATTAAACAATTCTTTAGCTCGTTCGAAGGACAGTTTTAATTTGTATAAATTCCGTATGAAAATAGGCCGAGTTAAACAATTCTTTTGATTCCTCCTTTTTTTTAAAAGTCAGAAATTTAAAGACGATTAATAATGATTCTGGGAATCTTCAATAGAAATAGTATTAATACCCACATTTCATAGCCGCCGCACCCGCTGATTCCCGACTGATTGAATTCGTGAAAGTATAAAGTCGAATCGCGACGAATTACATGCAAACATGGAAGTTCGAGTCGAAACGGTCGTGCGACAAATCTCGCGAAGGGATTCATTAAAAGTGGAGCCACGGTGAGAAGTTCGGCTCAAACAGGAAGTTCGTTTTACAACTGGCTCTAAGGAGTCGAGGAATCGACGATTCCTACATAATAGCGAAACATCTTCCTCGGGTATTGATTCGGCTCGTTCAAACGAAACCCGGGGGATGACGCATGAATAAAGAGCGGCGGCCTCTCTGGCGAACTTCTTTTCAACTTCTCGACTGCTTTGAAAAACGCATTGGGAAAAAGTGTGCATTCAAGTAGTAACCGAACTGTTTCGACGTTAGCCCCTTCCCCTGGCCCCCTCCTCGGTTTTCCTCCTCCGTTTTTTATAAGCCGGGCGAAAAATTTTCGAAGTAGGACGACCTGGGTGGGAGGGGCGACTCGCGGCAAAGGGTCCGAGGCATTTTCTCAAAGCGGCCGGTTGTTAAGGTTTTAAGTATGCAACGAGTAATCTGGCTTCTGGAGGCGACTTCGTTACACTACACCGCGGTACGAACAAAAGCTGTTTCTCTTGTATTAAGTTCGCCGGCTCCGCAGTAAAACCGTTAGTTTACGCGGCTACTTTATTAATTAACGGAGAAGTCCGAGGGTACCGGGAGCCCGGCCTCTCGTTTGCGTTAACCTCTGCCTCCTCGTTGTCTCGTTGCTAATCGACGGAGAAAAACGTGCCGCGGCGAACTCCGGGGAACAACTCTTTAATCCTGATTCCTTTTGGTCGAGGGACTCTTTCAAGCTAGCTGGAGTAATACTCTTATCATTAGACTGAGGATTTAACGTTAGAAGATTGTAGGTGTTATAATAAATACATACACTGAAATGGAAGAACTAAATATACGAAATATCAAAAGCAGTATTTAATTGATAAGAGTAACTTTTATTTATATTGGGACCATAAATAGGCCATGAAGCAATACAAACATCCATCGATTTGGATAATAAATAAGATCATAA
>NW_017147567.1:301468-305996 GCF_001652005.2 Ceratina calcarata | reverse complement strand
TACAATTTATAATATTTAAAATAAAAATCAAATGTTTCTGCGCACTTTGTTCCTTTAATTTTAATTATAGAAATAGGAATTTTCAAAACATTCACAGTCTACTCATTACTCTTATTTCATCGAAATTTCACATTGAAAGATGTCCAGAGCGAAGGGAAACAAATTAGTGTTCATTTACAATTAAATTGCAATACGCTAATCGAATTGAGTATTAATGAAGATTTAGCTGTCACTCGATACGCGTATCCGGTCGCGTATTAATGGAAAATTGATCTGTAAACTCTTATGACGTTTGACAAGCAATTTCTGTGACAACGATTACGTTGCTCGTTGGTCGACAGGAACGGCACCGCGCTCGTTACACGTGTAACGTGTAACTGAATTAACGAATTGCAGAGACACTGGACAGTTAATAACGCGATTTACCAAATGGCAATGATCAAATTCTCTCTACGAGAAATCACAACTAAAGGGTGAACAATATTAATTCTTTACTTATTGCCACGATAACGCTGCGCTTTGATCATGCACTCGATGATTTAACTGGAATCGTCAGCGATTTTATCTTCAATGAGAGCTTTTCAAAATTACTATCATACATGGTGAGTCTCGTGACGTGATTTTGAGCAACTTCTAAGGTATTTTTTCGACGACAATTTTTAAACTAATGTTACATGCCTCTCATGGGCATGTGGGCAATGCTGTTATCTATTTTCTGTTTCTTTGCTGCCTTATTGAAATATCACCTCCAGCTTTTTTAAAAGAGTAACTAATTTATATATTAATATATAATAGATAATATAATAAACAATACACAGACCACTAGATTCAGATCTCACGTAAGACTAGTTAAGTGGCGTAGGTCAGCTATTAGTCAGACAGTTGGACACACACGACGACACAGCTCGTACCTATGCAATTATTTCAGATTTCAGAAATTGCAATCTGAACTGTATTTCCTTAATTGACTCCTTTAAACCTCCTACGTTTTATAAAACTCCATTAAGTAGTACAGCTCTGCTATTAGTCAGACTGTTCGACACGCACTATACGAATTCGTACCTATTGCAATTATCTCAGATGTCAGAAATTGCAATCTGAACTACATTTCCTTAATTGACACCTTTAAACCTTCTACGTTCTATAAAACTCTACTAAGTAGTACAGCTCTGCTATTAATCAGACTGTTCGACACGCACTATACGAATTGGTACCTATGGCAATTATTTCTGATCTTTATCAATATGGACTGTTAATATACCACGGAATAAAAATATCGTTTTCAGGCGTAAATACATATTCATGAAATAAATAATATTACAAAACTCAACTGTATCATAGATTTAACAAGGTTGCTAGTCACATACATTTGCTTCTACTCCTACGTCATTATTCATTCCCTGGTATGTTCCCCTATAGTTGACCCATGTTGGAACGTTCCTACACTCATTTCCTTTGTTAACAAGACTTTCCCCAAGACGAGACCTCAAATAAGATTCTTGAATTATTAATCATTTATAAATAAATTATTCTTAGCCTGCCTGCCTGTGAGAGGCCTTTCGCGAACAGAACCGAGCACAGAGATACGATATGATAGAAACGTGGAATAGTAACACGCAGGGTACGCAGAGTGTAGATACAGTTGAGTAACTGCGATAGGCTTTGGAGAATACAGCCGCGTGAAAGTAGGACTCTAGATGATACCTACGTATATACTAGCGAGTGGGAAGAAAGGAGGATAGAGACACAATAGGAGTGAACCGTGGTATCACGACGGAGGGAACGGAACGGTAGGAAAGAATGGAAGTATTAAGGAGGAAAATGGAAGAAGGGTACTCGCGCGTCGTCGATGGCGCACGTGCAGCGTTGCAGCTGCGGCGAGGCCCGCGAGAATATTACCCCGGGGTTGCCGGAGTATCGCTAAAATATTGCCGGGAGAATAATAGGGACTGAATGGAAAAAACATCCGCGGCAGGTGGGCGCGCGGTACTTTTCGAATGCAGGAAGAAAAATACGTAGAGACGTATCGAAGCCTCGTACGCGACGATTGTGGGTTAAGGGTGAGAGAGGGAGACAGAGAGACAGAGAGAGAGAGGGGGTGGTTGGGGGGGGGAGGACATTGCGAGGCTGGATGGGTATACACAAGTTTCGACGACGCGTTCTTATTTTCTAAACAAACACGCGAGCGTACCGGTGGCATTCCCTTCGGCTACTGGGTTTATTTCGAGGATTCGTATAAGTGCGCGCCGTATACGAATTGGCCGGGCGCTAGGGGATGAAGGTCGGTATCCGTGGTCGTATTCGGAGACCGGCTGTTTGTTTGTTTGTTTGTGATAGAATGAGTAGAAACGGCGACGGCGGCGGCGGCGGCGGTACGGAAAACGGCGGCGTAGAAAAGTTTTCGCTATTGGAATTCGAAAACGGGTGTATCGGGTCCAATAATGAATTGTCAACAGATAATGCGGGAAAGCGACTTTTCCATTTCGCTCTCCCCGCGAGTTGTTTCCCTTTGTCCCGGGTATAACTTTTTTAAAACGCCCGTCGGGATTGCGTTTGATAGACTTTCGTCCGGTCTCCGCTGTACCGGAGATGCGAACGTTTTTTCAACGACTTACAAAAATATCGGACTCTTATATTTTACTCGGCTCCTCTTAACGTCAACCAAGAGACTAACGTTGATCTGTTGTTGATTAATTAGTACACCTCGATTGACCAGTTAGATGCGACTGACGAGTATACTCGGTACACAGTTTATAAAACAGGTCAGCTAAGTGGTTAATGCGATCTGCCTCAGCTCTTGACACTGCGTTTCGTCAAAATAAATAACAGTACATGCAGCTACTTCAAACCGTATAGCATGAGTAATTTATTAACATGGTTGAAAGAGGAGAAGGATTAGCGCGTCGTGAAATGAAGTAAACGGTACGACGATTTTTGAAGAATAATTCGTTCTTAAGGAATACTTTCCCAAGTATTACCTTCCACTTTTGTGGTACTTCTACCTGTCTCTCAGCCCGTATTATTTTATTTGCTCCGCTACTCGATACCACTCTAAAATATCAGCCGGAACATGACTTTTCAGCTCCGAGTGTATTATCGCGTGCAGGTATGTTTCCAGCTCTTGAAATTCTAAACCACTTGGAAGATGAGAAGTTCCATCCGATCGATTGCTACCGATACATACCGAACGAGCGTGCATATACACAGTTCAATTCTAATAACGGAAGACGTGTTCCTCGAATTATGCGATTCGGAAATTTTATTAGCGGACGCGTTGAATTATGTCCGAATAATATAAATGACTTCATTCAGGCGAATGACGAGGAACAGGTTTTCTTTATTCTTTATTCTTTTATGTCAATTATTAATGACGTCAGTATTCAAAGTTTGGATTCTTTTTGGAATCTGAATTTTAAACAACTATTGTTATGTAAATCGGTTTCATTCGATGCTTTTGACATCAAATTTCATCTTATATCTCAAATATTGAACGTTCAATTCAAGTCTCCAATTATTATTTTGATTATTTTTTAACGATGGTATAAATTCTAAATATATGAAAGACTTCTATTAGAAATGAGTTTCATTCTGGAAATCTGTATAATAATTATAATGAACTCTAAAATAAATATCAAGTGTGTGTCTGGAAACAATTTGCGTGAGTTACGCGATTAGAGGGAGCGGACGTCAGAAAGCGTCGAGACTGCGGAGCATGCATGTTCCTTTGCATAGGCGAGATAAAAAAGGGGATGAAGGCTCGCGAGCAAAAAGTTGCAGACTGCTAACACAGGCACACACTATGACACAATGGCTAACAGAGAGAGAGAGAGAGAAGGAGAGGGAGGAACTTAGGTAGAGAGATCAGAAATAAACCCCACTGCAGCGCTAGCGGGCGCATTGCGCAAAACCTCCTTGCATAGCGGCTCTCTCCTTTACACACTACTCTAGTTACTCGTTTCTCTCCCCTTATCCATTTGATAGCGGTTACCACCATTGCTCCCTTTTTCTTGCCTCCCCGAAACATTTCGCCCCTCCTCGCCCGCTGTTTACCACGTACAATCAAACCCTCCCGTTTGCCATTTCTTCACACGATGCCAGTTTGCCTCCTATGCCTATTCAAAACTGCTTTCTCGCTTTCTCTGCGTTTGCTAAATATCGCACTTCCCTTGCTTTCACTCCCTGCTCGCCCTATCTCACGGTTTCCCGGTGTCTTGCTTTTATTTCCTCATTCTACTTGCTTTTGTTCATAGAAACTTGGCTAATTGAGTACTTCATGTTGTACTATATTATATTAACTACTTATATTATGTTAACTGTAATAGACTGAGGATTTTGTGCATCTATGGAAACATTGGAAAATTCAGGTAATCAGGTTTAAAAGTTGCACATTAAAAAATAATGGTATCACTAATGACACCATTACGTGATACATGATGTATTACCAATGATATGTTGCATGATACAATACTGTTTCACTAACGATACAGTGCATGATGCATGATGTATCAATAATGATACAATACAATAT
>NW_017147567.1:276199-300534 GCF_001652005.2 Ceratina calcarata | reverse complement strand
ATTAGAGGGAGCGGACGTCAGAAAGCGTCGAGACTGCGGAGCATGCATGTTCCTTTGCATAGGCGAGATAAAAAAGGGGATGAAGGCTCGCGAGCAAAAAGTTGCAGACTGCTAACACAGGCACACACTATGACACAATGGCTAACAGAGAGAGAGAGAGAGAAGGAGAGGGAGGAACTTAGGTAGAGAGATCAGAAATAAACCCCACTGCAGCGCTAGCGGGCGCATTGCGCAAAACCTCCTTGCATAGCGGCTCTCTCCTTTACACACTACTCTAGTTACTCGTTTCTCTCCCCTTATCCATTTGATAGCGGTTACCACCATTGCTCCCTTTTTCTTGCCTCCCCGAAACATTTCGCCCCTCCTCGCCCGCTGTTTACCACGTACAATCAAACCCTCCCGTTTGCCATTTCTTCACACGATGCCAGTTTGCCTCCTATGCCTATTCAAAACTGCTTTCTCGCTTTCTCTGCGTTTGCTAAATATCGCACTTCCCTTGCTTTCACTCCCTGCTCGCCCTATCTCACGGTTTCCCGGTGTCTTGCTTTTATTTCCTCATTCTACTTGCTTTTGTTCATAGAAACTTGGCTAATTGAGTACTTCATGTTGTACTATATTATATTAACTACTTATATTATGTTAACTGTAATAGACTGAGGATTTTGTGCATTTATGGAAACATTGGAAGATTCAGGTAATCAGGTTTAAAAATTGCACATTAAAAAATAATAGTATCACTAATGACACCATTACATGATACATGATATATTACCAATGATACGTTGCATGATACAATTCTGTTTCACTAACGATACAGTGACAATGGCTAACTGTATCAATAATGATACAATACAATATCACTAATGATGTATCAATAATGATATCTCATGATGCATTTTGTTACTTTTAGTAATATAATTTTGAAAAACAGTTCGAGAAACGCAATCCTGTTCCATATTAAAATAATGTCCTTAAAATGAGTGTTTGTATAAAGAAGGCAGGCACTCTTCCAAGCGTGAACCTTTCTTGTTACACTGCTACCTGATGAAATTCAGGTCGAAACAGGTAATCAGATATCGACGCGATCGACCTCCAAAACTGATTTAGTACTAGAAGGATGAACATTTCTCGTTACACTGCTACCTGAAATTCAGGTATCCAGCTACCAATAGCAGTGACCGTATGAAGATTAACCGTGGCAATAATCGAGGGCTCGCCGTTTTCAGCTAATTTCTCCGCTATCTTCGGCGAACCCGACGTATGATCGTCCGGCACAGCTTTAGCAAGGGAGCATTTGTTAGCATAAAGGAACCACGGTTAACCCCCGATCCGTATCGCGACACTATCGGCCCCCTGCCGCAGTCGTTAACGGCGTAACTGTAATTGAACCGCCACCGGACACCCCAGTGGCTCTCACTTCCTTCCGTTACTTTTGACCACCGTAATCAGACCTCCACTGCTCAGACTGTTCGAAGGAATTCTCCTTAGAATCGAAGTAGCTAGGGTGACTCGCTATTACCGCTAATCGAAGGATCAAGCTGGGGCGAATCGAACACCAATCTGCGACTGCAGTTACGCTTAAACACCTCGAGAATAATCTACCATTTAACGTCACTGTGTACTGTTCGCTGTGCTCGTTTGACTCGATACACTCCGTAGTGTCCGGTGTAATTAAAGTGAGACAATAGCGTGGGAGATATTCTCTTCTCTGTAACAGCGTCCCTGCTAAACGATACGTGCGCTGTAATTCACGTGAAACAAGAAATTGTTTCGATCCTTCGGTTGTGTTATTAATTTCACATAAATAATAATTGAATTAGAAAAATTTGCTGATCAGTTATAGATTAATTTTATCAACTAACTGAAAGTGATTTGCGAAAAGTTCGTTCATATCAAAGTGGACGAAGTTACACGGCTTTCACCGAGCAGGCAAGATTCCTTACATGTTTTATTCAGCGATTGTCATTTCTTGGCGAAAACTTTCGCAGAACTTGGGCGATAATAAAAAATTCAGTCGAAAAGCCCTACGTCCAAAATGCTCGTTAATTAACTCCGTCATCTCGGAACTTCCATAATATTTTTTAACAAAATGTAATAGGGTTCGGTATTTACGCTTGGAAAAGGGCAACGAGATTTTTTTTAGAACGGAACCGTATCGTCCGAGGAAAAATTCAAGTCTTCGCAGAGAGCACGTTGGCGCTGTTCTCGTGTTTTTAAACGATACACAGAATAAACAGAGCTTTTTAAGGGGGAACACGCGTAGAAAAATATACATATGATTCCGACTGTGTCCGAAGTGCTTTGTATTCGCTTTTCACTCTTCACCGCCCTTTCCTATGTAAACGATTTCGTTACCGTTGGGTAAGTATTAAAAATTTTTCTGCGGCTGAATCGTTGCTCTTTTCAGTATGAAAGCAACCGTTCCTTCCGTTGAAAAATTCTCCTTGTAACTTTGATGTATAAGGTCTTTTATCAATCTCGGATAGCTCTTATTGCGAATGGTACCATTGAAATTTAGAGAAGCAAACACATATATTTCATGAAGGTTCGATTGAGATGCACGTCTCGCACCGAACTGACCATTCCATTGGAGTTGAGATCAGGAAATCACTTTCGATATGATTAATAATCTTCATTTGTCTCGTCAATTTCAACCAAGATTTCTGTAATCCATATTGTTGATTTATTGCAAATAGCATCCTTAATTTTGTATTAGCTAATATTTCTGATAAATCGTCATCGAAGAATCATTTTGATATTCCTTTTACGTCAGGTTTCATTTTCAAGCTATAAGCTCGTTGCTGAGCTTGTGAAAATAATTTATGTTGATTAAGCGATAAGATTGACTTTATCCTATTTTCGTTGGAAAAATGTTAACTTAACTTGAGTTATTAAGTAAGTCTCTTCTATCATGTCAATTGTTCAGCGTATATATATATATGTTTCAACCCACTAAATTCTTCACATAGGAATAAGAGGATGTCGTGAATTGTACCTGGAAACAGAGAAACGGTTCCTAATTTTTTCCCAGCACTTTTTCAGTCTTTAAGCAGTTCGTTTATCCCCTTCACTTAACATTCCTTCTACATTATTGCTTACGTTACTCTCTTCTTCCTGCACATCCCTTCTTTGGTTTTTTTTTTCCTCTCCCGGTCGTTATACAGCCTTCGCTGAAACTTTATTACCTGAAATATTCTCTTTATCTTCGCCATTGGTAAAAAAGAGTGCCTCTCTCCGTTAAAGTGGATCGTATAATGTAGTTCATTTTTAGTTTCGTTGAATTGTTGATGAGATTTTCAACGGCACTTTTATCATCTTAAATCGGATCCTTAGCTATGCTTTCATCGTCAAGCTTTTTAGAATAACATATAAATAAACAAGAGGTGAACAATATTCTCTTCTAGTTCTTTTTAGCATCAGCATTTAAAATCTTACATGAGATTCATTTAGCTATACATAATTTAATCTCCTAGATGCAGAAGGTTCAAAATGCTTCAACAGAAACTATTATTCAACTTAAATTGTCGAGTTGAGTCCTGAAGACTCTCCGGAGCATTAACGTACATCGACGTGTTACGAGGATTCGTCAGAGGAGAAACAAGCCAATTAGCTAGTAGTAGTAGAAGCTAGAGACTTTTTTCCATCAACTCTCTTCATGGCTATTAGCGATCTCCCAGGAAAGTTAAGGGTTTTGAGTATGCATTTTGCCCCTGCATGCCAGGTCCCTGAAGGACGCCGTAGTAATTCTCGTTCGCGTACGACGTATTCTCTCTATATATCCCTCGATACGTCCCGGAGCTCATCCGGAAGCTTCGATACGGCTCGCTCGGCCGTTGCCTACGTACATACGTTCCGCAGCGAAGTTGCCGACTCTCCGGTGAATTAACAACAACCGCTCCGGCCGGTCCGCTCTACTTGAACAGTCGTGTAATCTCACGTATAGGCTGTCCTCCCTTCCATAAACGTGCCGGGGCATTGTCGGTTGCACACGAATACCCTGGCTACCCGGTGGTTACGGTAATGAAATTGCTACGCCGGCCCCTACAGCTGATATTATTCCGCTTCCAACAGGAATACCGGCCACCGCGTCCCGTCCCGTCGCGTCGCGTCGGTTGGTTTAGGGACTACGCCGGAGTAGTGATATTTCGAGAAGTTTCCTCCAGCTATTCGCGAGCTCGGTACCATTAACCAGGTACATTGTCCGCTCTATACCTGCACCCTACGCGAAACATGCCTTTACTTTCCACCCTTTTCGTTGCAAACCCCTTCTGCCGCTCTCTTCAACCACCGAATGTCGTTAACCGCGAATTAATGGAAAGAGTATTGTTTCCTTTTTTTTATAGTTTCACTACTGCTCGCTGCATCGTTCATTGTACGTCGGCTATGCTCTAGTCTCTCTTCACTACAGAATTAAATTAACCGCGAATTAATGGAAAAGCATTGTTTTTTTTTATTTCTCGTGCAAATAAACGAAATAAATAAGGAATTAAATAATTAAGAGGGTAGAATGATATTATTTACTTCCTTAATTGCTACCTTAAATTGTTATCTCATTTATTGTCCGCTCTATTTATGCACCGTACAATCACTGGCTTATAATGATAATTTCTAATCACTGACTTATGATTACATAGGAAATGATAGAAAATCCCAGTTAGTAGTAACAAAAGTTTGATAACTAAAATTTCTATGATAGAATGAAATGCAAAGGTCCAACCATAGTTCCTCTCTCGTTCCCATCTAATCGTGTATCCTTGATGGTCCTAATTCGTGAATACGTTAAACTCTGCATACGATCCACAATTTCCATGGAGCATCGCGCGCCACTAAAAGGGGACACATGTCTCACGGATCATTTGAAGTAACTCCAGACGTAGGGAAGAGAGTCGTAGATTTATGGGTGCTGCGTACGTGCATACATACGAGCGGTAATGAAAGAAAAGTGTACGACTTTAATTAGGTTCAGGGCTAGAAACAGGTACCCGAGTTGACAAACTACCCACCCATTTACTACTACTACTACTGTCGCGTTGTTGTTCTGTTAACTTAAAGGAGTTGTTTCCGAGAGGCACGACGAAACGGCATAACGTAGCCTAGCCCGTACTTGCTCCGCCGTCATCTCGTAGCGAGACGGCTCTCTCTTATTTAGCCGGAATTTTTTTAGCTCAGTTAATTGCGTAACGCTACCTCGAAATTGCCAGTTCCTCTGCTTTGTACCGGTGCCTTCTTTCATCTTTTAATAGAAGTATTCGGGCGAAAGTATGATTTCCATGGGCGATTATGCTGACATGAGAGAATACCATCTACTATAAGGCGAGCCACTAACTAGTACTACTTAGAATTACTACGAAAGTATGATAGAAAAGTTCTCGTAATGAGAGTTGCATGGGATAACAGGGGTATGGCGTTAATCTTTTGTTCGACTTCCATCGACGATTAGGTCGACACGGGAAAATATACCACAGAGTAAGTACTGACTATCGTCACTTTTAATCACTTTGGAAGTATGATAGTAGTAGAAAAGTTTTCGAATCAAGAGTCGTATTATAATTTAAAGATCCAGTAGTATAAGAGTTGAAGTATTCACAAATATTCTTAAGTTCAACAAGAAGAAAATAATATTTGATTGCTGAAGAAGAACAATTCTAAATGGGTGCTGATCCATAATATTGAAAGTTAATACTAATAATGGCTGAGAAATCAAATTTAAATCTCCTTAGTATAGTTGGAAACACTAAAAAAGTTCTACGAAATCGTGTTTTCCCCTCAGCCTTAAATAAATCTGAAGAAGAATACCAATCATCCTTAACTACTCCACTATACGATTTATGTTCTAGAAAATGTCATGATTTATGGCCGAAAAAGTGTGATACAACTCGAATGGATTAAAACGAACGAAAGATCCCTGAACTATCTAGTAGCTGTCCTGATTTCTAGCGACGCTGTCCCGATTTCTAACACATCGCTACTTCGTCGTAGCATCCGGTGTTACGACAGGGGAAAGGGTTAATTCGGATGAAAAGGCGCGGTGGAAGGATGTTACATCCTAGCATCTTCTGAAGAAGACGTAGACTAAAGCCCACGTTGCTCCACGAGACAGAAGGAAGAAAGATAAGAGAAGGAAAGATGGAAGGAGATGGGAAGGAGTTCAAGCTCTTAATTAGCTACAATTACCGCAACATAGCAATGTCGAGCGGATCGCCCAAGGCTCATCCACCCAGCTTCCATCTACTTCCTTCTTACCTCGCTTCCTTTCCCTCTCAGGGTACCCCAGGATTCTCTATACCTGTACTTTTGTCGGAATTTACTTTCCATAAAACAGCTAATTTATAAAGAAATATAAATCGATTTGCAAAACGAGATCCCTTATTTTGATGATGTCTCTTTGATCCCAAAAATTTGAAAATTGATCCTGAAACTCAATACGAGAGCAGGACAAGAAAAGAATATAAATTGGTATACAAAACGATATATTAACTTAACGATGTCACATTGGTCCCAAATATTTGCAAACGTTTGTTAATTGTTTCTCAAACGAAACATTAAATTGCATTTTAATACGAAGTAGTAGTAGCAGTGTTCGCCGTTAAAAGACAAAAAACACAATGATTTATTTTCATACGTACACTCGCCCCGGTGCCACACGTATTTCTGTTTGTACAAATATTTGTCCTGTTTTTTTTTCGACCCAAAGGTAGCTCACATTCTTTGTGCGCCGCCCGTTTCGAAAAGCAAACTGAATATAAAATAATTAACAGTTGTTTGCGCGGTACCTGTCACATATTTCCCCATTTTAACATTTTCATTAATTTAATGTAAAAATAATGGTTCCCTCGCTGACCAAAATTATAAATGCCTGCAGCAGCAGACAGAGAGAGAGAGAGGAAGAAAAAACGAAGTTTCGTATTTCGAAATTAATTCTGTTTCCAATCTCTCATGTTAAATATTTTTTCATCACGCCAGATGGATCGAATATAATTAAATAAATTGTTTATTTAATATTCGACTAGTGGAATACAACTTGCAGCTACAAAACAAAATTCGAGTGAGCAAACAAATGTAAATTAACAAGATTTTAATTAAATATTTCTCGTTACATAGTCTAAAAATGTCACGAAAATCAACATAAATAGTGAAAGGGTAAGAAATGTAATTTAATAATACTGGGAAACTCGATGTTCCAAATTCATTTGAAATTCTCCTATAAATATGTTCCACCAGTTTTACATTAGAATGTGTAATTTAATCTGCGTCTACAAATGAAATCACACCTGCGGATTAATTGGAATTTTTCGTTGCTTAATGAAATTTGCATTTTAAATAATCTTCAGCTCAATCGTCAGAATAATATACATATTTTGTATTGGGAACGTATATATAAATGATTGTTCCTCTCATTTATTGTATTTTGAAACCATACGCGAAAATGTGGTTGTATTTTCAATTATACGACCATGCAACCTTTATCAATGCTAAAATTAATGAAAACACATTGCATTTCTACGAGGATTGAAATCTCTTTTTACCTCGTAAAATATTCTATAAAAGAATTCCTTTAATGTATCCATATAGATATTAGCTTATTAAATCTCCAAATAAAATATAAAACGTGTAGAACATAATTTGAACGAAATTAGGATCTAAATAGGAATTGGGAGATTTACCTTCGTGGAGTTTTAACCATTTGTAGTGTTAGTATGAAGAGTCTAAGTAAGGCACAGAATAATAACAGCAAATGAAATAACGACAGTAGAAGAAATTCCTGACGATTATTCATAGCAAGCCTGTCTCCATGTACGAAACCATGTAATACGATCAGACAAAGGTAGAGTGGGAACGCATGCACGCTTTACAGTGCAGAGTGCCGGGGCCGGGGGCACGAGAGTGTGAGGCGGTTGGAAGATAGGAAACAGTCAATAATTCACGCATTACTCTCGGTTATTATGCTACTGTGGTCTACCGTACTCGTGCGGTCGCCAATTCGGCTCCGCGTTTGCTTTACTAACCATTGTACGGCCCCCGGTTAGATATCGGCCGAATCGCGTACAACCCACTGATGTACTAATTCGTGAACTCTCTCGCTCCCGCCAACAGAGAACTCTATCAACTTATTTATGAGGACCACCCTCCCGACCCCTCGCTCTTCTTCTGTGCTCGCTCTCCGCGTTCGCAGCGCGGCGTGCCTTTTGTTGCACGGCAATTTCGCCGCGTATCTCTTTGAACTCGATCTCACCCGGTCCAGGCCGCTTACGCTTAGTAAAGGGGTCCGCTTGAAATAAGGAAAGGGAGAGATTGGTGCTCCACCGTCTGCGTGCGTACATCTTCCCGAATTGTTACGCGCGTATATCTGCATGATAATGGGGTATAGCTCTTGGCTGCGATCACATCTTCGGGCGCCCGCGGTAATTTCCAAGCCTGCACGAGAGATGAAACATTGGCTCGGTACGAGTTTCGACCTGGCTGGCCCAACGATCGCGAGCCCCTATTCCGGAAGAGACCGTACAGACATTGTTCTCTAGTTTGTTCTATTCAATCTTGATTTCCTCTATTACGGTTTCTTCGGACTGTCTACGAATGCTACTGATACCGTGTAACGATGTCCGTTTTATTGCCGCATAAATGTGGCCTGATTTAATGTTATTGGCTTATTAGCGTCGCGCCGGATGGTTAATCGGTTAATCAACGATCCGTGACGGCAATCTATTCCAGCATGAATCACGATTCCCACGATATCGTTTGTTTGAGCTGTACTAACCTACCGACGATATGTAGTCACGGCCGCGGAACAATTCCCTGTAAAGTCCACGTTCTCAGTGATAGAGTTATCTTAATATATNATATAAATTAACCTGTCAAATTGACGGAACTGTACTTTTTTTTGATTGAACACTAACGTAATTCATTGTAAAAAATCTTTATTCTCGAATCGCATCTTTATTTGTATCTCTCATAAAAAAGATGTAAGTGAAACAACGTGAAACGTGTCAGACCAAACGTGGACATATATTTCCTTCTAACGATAAGCACTGCAATATCAAACATAAATATTTTCCCGATAGTACGTACGTACTAAAGTTTTATAGCAGCGCGCGGCATTGAGGAAAAGAATGTCATAACAAATCCACGAAAAATATTGATGAAACATATGTTATTCCTACGGCTGGAAAAATAACAGGCGGTAGTCGCCGAGACGAAAAATTAAATGTTCCGCCCGGTATTATTTATATAGTATAGATGGCGAGAGCGAATCGGCGGGGCGAGGGAGGATAGGAGAAGAGAAACGGGGAAACAGAAACGAAGCAGGTTGTCCACATTGAGGCCGTAGCTTCCGGTTGTTTGTCTTACGCTAATTAACTGAACATGAAATATTTTCCGGGCACGCCTAGGGACTTCCAAGTCCGAGAAAAAGACGCAGACTGCGACGCCAAGCACCGGATATTTCTATCCTCAGTTTTTCTTTATCTTTGACAAATGTTGAATGCGAAACTCTCCACAGTTTCTTTTCAGCCGACGTTACTTTCTTACGATCAAATCGGCTATTATATCATTGTGACAATTCGGTAACAGTGAGAAGGCAGATCTAGGGTAGTTATAATGATTCTAGGATTGTCACGCGATTCTTCTAACATTTGTTAATAATTTTCTAACGCTTTTTGCTCTGTTTTATCCATAGCCACATAAAAATAATGCAAACTATGTACCGGGAACTAAACCTTATATTTGACGAACACACATTTTGTAACCACAATCAGTAATTTGAATTGTTTTCAATATGTAACTTCCCAAGAATTGATTTCGCAAAGCAGCAGTCGTAGCGCGTGGCAGTAGTGATCTCCGTTTCTGTACGGTAGTTAGGAAAAACGTCGCGAAATCGTCTGAAAACACACCGTACGTACGTATATAACGGGAATTAATTTTCTCTTAAAAGATAGTCGAGTCTCTTTCATCACAAATGTTATTAATCGCCGGAGGACCTTCCATCCCGGTCGGGGGTTCAACATTTAAGTGTCGAAGTTTTTCCAGTTTCTTTGCGAGCGTAGCAGCGAGCTGACGTCAGCGGCACGCTTCGTCGTACACGGGCACAGGAGGGAACAGGCCAGAGAGAGAGAGAGAATTCTGTTCGAAACGTTTGTCTTAACGAAGTTAGACTCCCGCGCGGAGCGAAGTTTTCCGGTTCGTGCCGCACGATTTGCAACGGGAGTTTCGTCGAGTCGGAAAATATATATCTCTCGCTCTCCATATACCTGGGCACCGTGTACAGGGCACCCGCCACCCGGTGCGTACGATGACTGCCCGTCGCCGTGCACGGGAATTCTTAAGATTTACTCCGACGCCCCACCTCACCCCAGGCAACCATTTCGATGCTTCTAATTAAGCCGGCTACGCGATAATAACAATTATCCGAGTACAAACTTTTCCTCCAAGTTTCGCCGCCCCTGCCTAAACACTGACTTCCACTGTTCCGCGACGTATACTGCCTGCTCATAAATTTCGTGTCACACGTTGTTCATGGAATTAAGGAATTCGTTCGGCGATGAGTCTTCGTAGGAACTCATTGAACGATGCGTCCTCGTTTCTCAAACTCTCTTTAAGTAGCAAAATTCTTCCTAAGTACAGTTTTTTATTTGTATACTTGGATTCGTGTTACGGACTGCTGATAAATGTCGTGTCACACGTTGTTCATAGAATTAAGAAGCTCGTTTAACGGTGGGCCTTTGTAGGAACTCATTGAACGAGTCTTCATTTTTTTTATTATTTCCTACGTAATCATAAGTCACTGACCAGAAATCATCATCATAAGCCAGTGAAATCATAAGCAAGTGAATAGAAACAGAAATTGTACGTTTAATTAAGAAACTGCAAAGGCTTTTCTAAGGAAGTGTCTAAAACCTCTTCTATATACTTATACACATATATACGTATATACATATATTCGAGATAGCAGCGTACGATACGGGTAGATAACGCGCGATTCCCGTCGAGCGAAGCTGATGCATGCGCATTTTAAAATGCGTGGCTTATTCGCCAAACATCGAAGACACATACACGATATACATACGTAGTATACCGTAGCCTTTTCGGCTCGCGGCGTTCCCGGTGTTATTTTGCATCGTCGACGATAACGCGCTAGAAATTCAATTAACAATTCCGGTCCGTTTGTCGGCCGCAATACATAGCGAGAGGGACGGAGAGAGAGAGAGAGAGAGAGAGAAGAGACGAGACTGAAATTGTTGCTGCTATAATTGCATCGCACGGCCAATATGGATGAAGGGATAAACGTACGAGCGTGCAAATACAAACGAAAAGAGGAGCCTTAATATTCATACGGAACGCATTTCAATCGGGTTCTTTTCGCTCGTTCAAATTATTTATAAGCTATGCGTATTCCCTTAACGTTCGTTCGCATCTGAATATCGATTATATCTATATGTCGTTGATACGGTAATCGCATCGAAGAGGCGCGGGACCATTACGATACCAACGCGGCAATGATTAACTCGACACCTCCCTAAAGATACTGTGTTAACGTCATATTGCCAGTTCATTTCAAATCCATTTTTCCTACCGCAAGCATTAGCATAACACGACAACTACAATGTCATTTATGTGTGGACTACGTCACTTTGCTAGCTCACTTCAAGTCCATTTTTCTTATTACAAGCATTAAATTATTAGTAATCAACCAGTGAAAATATCTTTACGACATTTAAGAAGCACTTAGACAGGACCATCCTAAATGTGTTTAGTAAATTTCGTTTAATTCCCTTCAATAGATCCAGCATCCAATGTAATTCTATGAAAAAAGTAGTACAAGTCAATGATTAATGCGACGTACGAAATACAATTACTGCAATGCCCACAACGTATTCATACAATCTTTTCTGTATGCAAGTCTTTCGTTTATGCTTATATTGTCAAAGGAGGGAATTCATACGTGGAAATGGATGTGCTAGGCAGTGTATCTTTAGCCAATTACGTAGGTAGCCAGATGCTCTGTCCATTAGCGTGCTCCTTTAACGAGTTATCCACCACGAGTCAGGATATTGTCTCCCAAGTTTCACCGTCGTTACCACGCTCGCTTAGGTTTGATCGATGACTCCTCCATCGGGCTGATAGGACGACATCGGCTGCGAACACTCGCCTTGTACGTACGTACGTGGTATATACGTAGGAAGTTCATACCTCTATCGCGCATACACGTATGTCAACCGCAAGACTAACGGGACAGCGTGTCCGCGTGACTATACAAGCCGTGATGATGTGTATAAGAATTTATGGCCGACCATTAAATTACGATTTTCTGTTCCGCCTCTGGAAAAACGCGAACCCAGCTACGCTCCGACCGAATTTGATAAGTTACTTAAGGATGTATAGGCCATATACTTAAACAATGCTAACATGTTGAATTTGTTATTATAGATTCATATTACTATTAAGAAGCTACCTGTAAAATTTTTAATCAATTCACGGGTTTTTAATTAAAATTTTAAAAAATTTCAATTTTAATCACAATTAATTTTTATTTACTTCCGCTTTAAGTCACGAAAAACGTTACCCTTTTATCTCTAACTATTCCATACTGGAATAGAGAATTCTGTGAACACGTGGCGATTGTAAGAATGGAAAGTTGGAGGCGTACAGAGAGTTTTCTGGTCGCACTGATACACCCACGTCGCCGCATCCACCGTTGTTCGGTATTTTAGTTGGATAATGAGGAGAACCTTATCTGATATAATGGCTGAGCCTCCTGTATCGGTATCCTTCAAAAGAAACTTTTGTTGTTTACCCTGGAAACTCTTCCTTAGCCCATTACTCGCTAGCCTTGTACTTCTCCCTCTTTAATAGAGGCTATATACCGGTTTCGTTATTTTCGTGTTTTCCATAGCAGCAGCATTCGCTATGAATGTATAATTCAATTAGCTGTAACGAAACGCGCGGCATGCAAATGTGTACACTCGCCGTCCGTCCTATACATACGTACTCCTTTACGACGCGTCATTAAATATGATAATGCCCCCTGTCCGCCCCCTCGTAGGCTCGTCACCGATGCTCCGTTCATTCAATTCCTTCGATTTTAATCAGCCCTCGGTATCAGTTATGATCACGCGTTAATTCGTTTCCTCGATTTATGATATTATCATAAAAAGTTACGCAAACCGGGCCCGTCGGCCGTCCGATATTTATGTCATCTGGATATGAAATTTTATGTTCATAGCTTTCTGCCACCGATATTTCATTCCGTTCCGTTTCCAAATCTATGATACCTATATTTTACTTAACGTTTCACCAATGACAACTCTGAATTACGCTTTTTTAAAAATCAGACACTGCCATTTTAGATCCGCGCACGCGATACGTACCTATAACAATTCATCATGCACAGATCGTAGACCACTGTACGAATTCAGATTTCAGACACTATTTAGAAATTAATTTCTATACACGGTGAGCCACCCAGGAAGCCATGTGAATAATGTTGGGTCTTCCAATGAAACCGATAGATAATTTCAATTGCCATAGCCGCCATACATCTTATTCAGTATTAATAATAAATATATATATTGTGGAATTATCCTCTGTATGGCTGGGTTTGGGAGGCAAAACACTGGAGAAACGTAAACGATATGTATATTTAAACAATACTAGGACTTGTACGAAAACGCTCACATTCAGTTCGCGTTGCCGTCGTCCATCTGACTCGCACGTCGTCTTTTCTTTTCGAGTCTTCTTACTGTTTTCCGGTTGCTATCCGCAACGCTTACCGATCGTTGGATCTCTTGAAAGATCGTCGTTCACAAAACGCCGCGCATCCTTCAATATTATATATTATTAACAATATTCATATAATATATATTTTTTATTGTTAATTTATAGTAAATTTATTTATCAGTAATTTATTATTTATTTGACCCCCCTTGATAGATCTAATGTTAAGATGTACTCACTTGATTCACGAGCATCACCACTGCACGTGCAACATCCTAATTCTGAATGCTACTCTTATTCTTATTATCCCTCCTAGCCAATGTACTTGTCTACTATTATGCAGTAGCCGTCATCTAAAACATCAGAGGGCGGCGTTAAGTAAAACCAGGAACGTTTACACGCGTCCCATTGTGATGCGAGCCGCGTGCATCGTTATACATCTTTAATTTAACCGGGATCACGTCGAAATTGCAGAATGTGGCAAGATCAGGCTGACGCGGTTCCCGAACGCCGCGTCTTATCCCGATATTCAGAGAATGCGACTGGCATCGTCGGGTAGCATCTTAGTAGCTTGCGGAAGAGCTCTGGCTCATGTTCAAACTCATAAATAATTCTGTTTGTGATCGTGGGCGTAGCAGTTGTCGGCGATGGAAGGAGGAGACAAACCGAGACGCTGAACCCACGATGCCTACCTACCTACGTACCTACCTATCTACCTACTACTACCTTCATGTGGCGTGGCTGCCACTGAATTCGCGAGAGCTATCGACAACCGGGCTGCCAAAATAGAATTCGCAACTTTTCACATTCATCCCGACATCTTTCTCGGCCTCCACGCTTTTTACTACCGTTTTTTCTCTAGCCTTGTCTGCCTGGCCTCGTTTTTTGACAACCCATGCGATGGGACGTATGTTCTGCTGATGAAAGCGACAATTTCTCAAACGGGAAATAATCATGGTTTTAAAATAAAGATTGTTGGAAATATTTTGGCCAAACGAAAGGTCCCTAAAATTATTTAGTTTCTATATTAATTTGTTTTTACAATTTTTTTTTAGAGAAAATCTGTATAGTTATCGTTTATGTAATATTAAGTCTGGTATATAATTTGGTTACTATTTTGGTAAACAATATTTGGAAATTGATTCGCAATCGTTAGAAATAATAATGGATAAGCGTACTCAAAATCTCGACGCATTTGAAATCAGATTGACCTCGATTTCCAGCTGACTAGAAACTTGATTGGTTCGGGTTTTGAGTAGAATCTTGATTGCATCTGGTTCGAAGTCGGAGCCTGATTGATCACTGATCACTACCTGGTAACTTCTGCTTGATTCCCAGCTGACTACTGTCTATTTGGTTAACGTGTTCCTGTCTCTCCTTCCCCCCGCTGATACATCACACCCTTCGTCCCATTTGTGACTTCGACATGAATTTCCAATACGATCCGAGACAACGGAATTATTACGCAGTGCATCGGTACAGATTTACTAAACATTTAAAGAATATATGTATAATATAATTGACAAGTTATACTATATAATATAATATAATTTTTAATATGCAATATAATTTCGACAGGAGATTTAACAGTCATCTCGTAATCAGTATTCGTTAGGAAATAGGTATTGAGCCGTCAATTAAAGAATGCAGCAGTTATTAAAAACGAGAATCGAAAATACGTAATAAATTTGGTAAACATCCGATGAATGAATAAAATGCAGTGATTGATATAACAAAATTCGTAAAGCATTGTGCTTAAACCAGCAGCTTTTAATTCCTAACGCATATAATTGGCCACGTATGAATATTTATATAAAACAAAATCTGATCTGCAATTACGATAATGAAAAATAAAAACTGTATACTTAGTGGCTGTTCAAACAAATTTGCAAGTAAATATTGGCCCGTGAATCTAATTACCGGCCGGTTCCTCCTTTGTATTTAAATAATTGTATGCCAAATGTTTACGTCCGTTTTAATTATGTAATAATTAAATGCACGATATTCTCGATTGACTGGCTGCCTGCGTGGTTATCAAATTATTTATACAAAACCTGCGGGGTAACTTCGTTCCGCGCGCTGATCGTTTAATGTTCAAATTAATGACAGCGTTGAAATTTCAGTTTCGCATAGGATAATATTCGCGGCCGCATCCTGCCGAAATTTCATTATGCATTAAACCGCAAAACATGGAATAAACCGCGATGCTTGCTGTATAATGTAAGAGAATACATTGCGTAACAATTTACAGATGAGATGTACCGAGATTTTGTTTAATTATGACATAACAGATTTTTTTGCAAACATTTTGCACACTGGCTGACGAATGAACTGATAGTTCATAGAAAAATATTAAATTTTTATGTCGAGCATCCTTTTTTGTTAATAAGTATGAAATTAGTGATGACAGCTTTATGAAACTTGAGAGTCACTTGAGTGGCTCCTTTCTGAAGCTCTCGTCCAAGTTTCATTCAATTCCCTACATTGAAACTAAAGTTATTGCAATTTGAATAATGAAGCAAGTAGTACAAGTCAATGACTAAGACGTATTGGTACAATTTTTATTAACGGAAGAAATATAATTCCTTTGTTAAATTGAAAAAAAAGCAATTTTTTGGATGGACTAAAAATGTTCTTGATCAGATATTAGCGTTCGACTATTGATTAAATTAATTGTTTCTTCATTCTCGAAATATAAATCCAAGAAGATTGCAGAAATGTTCATGAACAATGTTTTACACTTAGAGTATTTTACGAAATGCTATTTACGAGAGGATAAGGCCAGTTTGAACTATAATCTGTTACGAATCAGTTATTTTCCGCGATACGAAGCGTACACGAGTATTAGGGTCGCCGGTAGCACTCGTATCCAGTGTCCTTCGTGTTTTGAAAACTCTGCAGAGTCGTGTACGCACGCGAGCGAACCCTTTCGAATCTATTTTTTAAACAAATCGTAAATTCGAGTTTCTGTCGCTGCCGTTTCCCGTTCCACGAACGCTCTCGGCAGCGTTCGTGCGACTACTCAGTTTTGTAAATCACGCTAAGTAATGATGGCTACGAGTATTTTTGTTCCTCGGCTCGTGTAACGCGCTGGTTCTCGCCGGTAACGTTATTCGGCAAACGGATTTCGACCCGCCCCTATCTCCCCCGCCGCGATGGGAAAGAGTAAGAGAAATATACGCGAGGCGTAGTGTAGTAAAGTTTCGATGATTAATTAGACGCGAATTCATTGCTACGAGGCTTGGGGATTAACTCGCGTGTTACGAGAGGCTACATATTCTCTCCAATGCGTTGTCTGATAACACGTTGCTCTGTACTGTAGTGGATGATGCAATTGTAATAAATATAGCACACTTTTATGGTAGGGAGGGACTCAGATTTGGATTCTTAGGTATATTTATTATTAGTAATGCACAATATAAAAAAATGATTAAGGAATAATAATAACAATTGAAATAAAACGACAATCGTTCGTTTATTAAACATTCGTACGAACAATCGTTAGTATTGACTGACATCCGACTGTGTCTATCTTTTAGTGTTGTCCTTTGTTTCCACTTTGCTACATTCACGTCACACTCCATGTCACATGCCATGCCACATTCATGCCATACACCTTGTCAAATGACACAATCTATCAGCCTTATAGTACGAAATACTCATTGAATTTCAGACCTAGTCTGTGTAAATACGATATTGACACGTTGTTTGTAATGGAAGATTAAATTATAATGAATGTAGGATTTTCCTGTGTCCACTTTGCCACATTGACGCTACACGCCATGCCACGCGGCATAATCTGTCCTCGCAACTTTATTTTCTATTCCGTAGCTTCTTTCCTTGCCTCGCATCAATGTTACCGAAAACAGAGGTAAAACCCTTTCGGTGTTCGAACAAGGAGTAGCATTGCAATCACTCTAGTTCGACCCGGTACCAGCAAGCGGCGCCACTTAGTGGGTAAGTAGTTACAGTCAGTATTAGGTCAGACGCGGACTTCCCGCTGCGTCCCCCGTATTCTAAAAGTTTATTTGGCTGGTCGTTTTGGCAATCCGGTAAAAATTTTGAAAACACATTATTATTTTCACGTTACAATATACTTCTAAAGGCTGATAAAGTTCGGTTTGTGGTGTGTTATTGGCCACTAATTTGTGATGGAGGAAAACCAATAGTGCAAAGTTTAGAAAATTCACGATGAGTTTCAGAAGTGTTGTCTTAGAATGAAATTTGATTAACAAGGGAAATTAATTCTCTTCAATGGCAGTAAATATTTAAGGATACAAGAACCCTTTACGTAGTGAAATGACTTGCATAAAATACTTGACAGACGATACGACGAACGTTTGATTAAATAGTTATTTGAATTTTAACATAAGCATTAGTAGACTCGTAAATATGAGGGCAAATAACGTTACATGGTCTCCTTTTTTTATTAAAATGGTTGACAAACCATCGTAAAGTAGTAGTCGATAACCATCGCGCGTGGAAATAGCGCTGCCAATCGCCGAAAGTTCAAACATCTGTAGGGCATTCGAGGCGAAGTGAATATTTCCAGGACATAATACGAAGTGTTTGCAGAGGAGATGGCACTAAGCGAACATGCTTTCTTCGATGTCAAACCGCGCTTCGGTAGGTCGGCACTTTCGCATACAGACGTATCGACCTGCGTTCAGTATAGATATACTGACTCCCCTAACAGACATTAATTATTTCACATTTTTCTCAAATAATTCTAACGCTAGAGACAGTAAGAGTGGCTATAAGCAATATATTGTTTCTATTACTTGTAAGGTTTTCGATTTAAACAGTTATCAGAGCTTTTTTAGGTGCAGGATTTCGTTTATAGATGTGATAAACAGATCCTTGGTAAATTTCATTTATTTCCATTTTATTTGGTTTTTCAATTATTAATAAATTGGTGAAGATATCTTAATAAAACTATAGAGGCATTTATATAGGACTCTTTTGAAGATTCCTTGTAGGTTTCATTCATGAGAACCAAAGTTATTGCAATTTGAAGTGAAGAATTCTAATTAAAAACTGAATAACTGCTATAATACTTGCTTCTTTCATTATGAACGAATGAGTGAAGATATCGTAATTAAACTTTAGAGACACTTATGTATAAACCTTCTAAAGGTCCCTCGTAAGTTTCATTCAATTACCCTCATTACAACCAAAGTTAGTGCAATTTGAGTAATGAAGCAAGTAGTATAAGTCAATGATTAAGGCAGCACATATATTGTATTTGGTATTGATACAATTTTTATTAACAGTAACAATACAATTCAGTTCTACTAAATAAATTTAAAGATAATCATAATAAGAATAAAAATAAATCAGCAAAGAAAATTAAATACAGAGAAATTATAATACGAAAAACATCAGCCACTCTGCTTATCCAAAGAATAACTAATTTTTGTGTTCTGGCAAAATTTCCATTCTATCTTTCTTTTAAGGAAAATCTTACATTTATTACAATTGTCCAATGTTAACGTTTATTTACACAAACGTAAAGTAACAATTTCCATACCAAAGTGGAGTGAAAATTCAAAGCAATCGCTGTGATAGTGTGGCGTATGCACGTTAAACAGAAAAGTAGAGAGAAGCGAGGGGTGTGTACGTCGGTGGTGGAAAAAAGCGATAGAGTAAACGAGCGGAAAACGAGAAAAGAAAAGGGAGCGTGAATAATTCGGAAACTACGCGAGCATCCGCCAGTATCCCAGTATCGCATATGTACCGCCGCATCGAAAGCAACCCTTTCACGTTGGCGGCGAGCGACCGACTGGCGGCTCGCGTCTTAACTCGTGCGATTCCGCGGACGCTCGGGAACGCCGGCGCCTCTGGGCGTCGCGACGGCGGCGGGCGTCCAGGGTTGGCAGGCAGGCAAAGGCAGACGTCCCTTCGCGCTCTCCCCGCCAGACGAGTTCCGACTCTGCGCTCGGCCGGACGTGACGTAACCGCGCGCACCGTCGAGAGCGTAGAGAACCGAGTCGTCTCTAGTCGTCGCCGACGTGTCCCGGTCGTCGCGTTACCATCAATACACCGTCTCGCGTTATAAACGTACGATTACTCGCGTAGTACACAAACGTTCCCAGTGACGTGCGCTTCGTGTCACGTCGGTTCGTAGAAATTCGAGTCGAGTGTTATTGTTAGATCGAAATAGTACAATCGTTGTGACTCGTTTGGCGTAGACGCGGTACTGCCGCGTGTACACACGCACGCTACTGCGTGGGTGTCGACGGATTTTAATAACTGACGCTTGGGAATTGCCGGCCGAGCCGGATTGTTGCGAGCCAACAAAAGTAGTGAACTAGTGAACGTAAACTTTGTGAGTGACGCTGGGATCGAAAATATTAGTGGTTGTTCGTCTGGAAGATTGAAAGGGTCACGTTGATTCATTCATTGAAGATCGGAGGACCACATTAATTTACTGGTTGATGATTCGTGAGTCACGTTGATTCAGTCATTGGAAATTGAAGGGCTACATTGAATCGCTGATCGGCGTTTGAGAGAATCAGATTGACTCACTTATTGACGGTTGAACGGTCACACTGGTTCACTCTTTGAAAGTTCACGTTGGAAAACAAAATAACAAATCGTGAGAAGAAATAGAGATTTAAGTTTAGTTAGAAAAAAAATGGTGACGATATCGCGAGTGGAAAGTAAAACATATTGACGATTGTAAGAAAGTTACTTAGAAAAGGAACGAGGAATCTGTTAAGAAGTAAATATTAACAAATACCAATAAACCGTGTCATTAGTCCAACCAACCAGACATGTGTAAAAAGAGTGATGTCGTTTAGTAGAAGAATCGCCACAATCTTGACGTTACTATAAAAAAACACGAAGATCCCAGAGCAAGTAATGTGTAGCAACTTCTTATCCTCGTTCACCCTAATCTTGCCAATCAATTAAAAATATTATCAATCAATTGACGTCATGTTCGTCGAACATTAACATCGATCATCCAATATCTACGTAGATCTACAATTCCTCTGTCACCTTGAATACGTGAGAATATTTTCGATCACGTGACTTTGACCTCTGCAAAAATTTCGAAACCCAAATATTAATAGAAAGAAAAACCAAAGAAAATATCAAGCATCGATTAAGAGGAAAACTACAGATATAAAAAAGTAGAAGAAGAAGCCCAGATATAAAAAAACGAGAAAGAGGAAAACCTGGATAGAAAGCGCGAGGAGGAGGAAAACAGGAAAAGCTTCGTTTTCGAAAATCGTGCACGTAGGGTCGTCAGTCACGTGGGGGACTAGCGAGAGCGGAGTTCGCCACGGCGAAACACGAACCGTGGAAAGATGCTGACTATGTCGACCCTGATGATGCCGACAACGATGACCACTATGACGAACCCAGGCCCTATACCGGCTCACAGCATGCCGCAGAAGATAGAACCACCGAAACTGACCGCAGCAGCCACCCTCGCCCATACGGCAACGGCCGGCAACAAATCAGGTACAGCCGCTTTATACTGCAGATTTATGGTTCCGAACCATTATTCCCGGCTCTAAGATAAATTCAACCGGTACATTGTGCTACTGGGTATGCTCCGTTGCTCCCGTCAATTTCGTGAGCGATATGCGTCGCTGGGACCGATAGGAACGTGGATCTATGTTAGGTTCCCTCACTTTTAAAAATTGCTAGCGATATACATCGCTGGCTGTGATCGTTAAAAACGTGGATGCATTTATTTTATGCATCACATAAATAGAATGTAATTAGTTCCGAGCTTACGACCTGCACCTGTCAAATGACTGTTTTTAAAACGACTGCTCTAATATGTAATAGGAAAATGTTTGCCTTTTTGTTGTCCAACCTTGTTATTTATACTTTGATTCATAAACGATGTATCAGGACTATTACTAATTGTTAGCTAAATAGCGAAAACATGTTACCTATCTTTATACCTAATCATAAAGACTAAAGATTTCCTCCCTTACTAGAACTAACTAAGGTATACAGTATAATAAATGACCCAACTTCTATTTACATAACAATTTCAGCCTGGCTTCTTTCCCTACCATTTTACATGTAATCATAAGCCAGTGAGTAGAAATCGTGAGACGAAGAAATTAGGATTCAATATTAACACCAAATTAAATATAAAAAATGTAAATTTTAGGGTACGGAAACTGTCAGTATTAAATTAATTCCTCAAGCTGCGAGTCGTTTCTCTACCAGCGAACCGCTGTGTAAAAACCCAGTAAATACGCTGGTTTCTAATCACCTTTATATATCTTGATACGCTGCCACCCCCTCCCGCGCGCTCTCGTCGGTGTAGCACGAAAGGCTTCAGCAATTTTTATTCCGTTTTATTTCATACATACCATTCTGATACTTTCGCCGCGAAACTACCGCAATTCTGTGTTCCAATTCCGACGTCCATAAAAGAAGTGCTAACTTCTTGTAGGGTGCCGGCAGAGACGGTTCGGGGGTTGCAGGGGGTTGGGAACTGGAAGAGAAAGAGAGAGAGAGAGGAGCAAGGCCGGCTGATCTGGATGTGACCCGCATAGAAATGGGAATATACGTCCCCCTGGCCTTCCTAAGATGCCCGCGAAAGTAATAACGTTGATCGCCGACGAATTAATTGCTTCCATTATGGGTGTCGACTTTTCTCGATTACCGTTCGTCACCGGTTCTCCTCGACGCGTCTCTTCGAATCGGACCTTTCGAGTTGCTCTTTCCGTACATCAGAGTCCTGTGCGTTTTCTATTCTAATTCTATACATTTGGCACTTCTAGTGCCTCTTTTTCATTGCACGATGTGCAACACAGTTCCGGTACTTTTCATGCATTCCTTTATTAATTTATTCCATTCGTTTCGTCGTTAGATTTATTATCAGTTTTTTTATACAGTACATTATTAATTATTTGAAGTAATTTTTTTATTAATATTTAACAGTGAAATATGAGTTTCATACTTGTGAATTATTGTGAACGTATATTAATAAATTAATATTAAGTGTTTATTAGTTGATGCAACCTCTTCCATTTAGCTGGATAGGATCAATTATCTGCTAGTAATTTTCTATTTATTTATTTATTTATTTATTTATACACCAGAGTATGAATGTTGTTACATTTTACTGATATAGTTAGCACTCTTAAGAGAGTGCCAGAGATAGGCAATCTATCTGTACATAAGGTTAAGTGTTATAACTGCTATAATACCTGTTTCCTTTGTTTTTACGAATGAATCAGTGAAGATATCTTAATAAAACTTTAGAGACACTTAGGTAGAACCCTTTTGAAAGTCCCTTGTAAATATCATTCAATTCCCTTCATTAGGACCAAAGTTATTGCAATTTGAAGTGCAGAGTTTCACACGAAACATTGAAACACTCTTATACAAGTAGTTCAAGTCAATGATTAAGGCAACGTATGAATTATGTTTGGTTGTAATCAGTGAAGATATCTTAATGAAACTTCAGAGACTCTTAGATGGAACCATTTTGAAAGTCCCTTGTAAGTTTCATTAAATTCCTTATATTAGAACCACGTTTGGTAGTAAAATAAAATACCTCACAGCCATAATTCCTGACGTAATTAATGTTTGATATTTTTTCCAAAATTAAACTCCAATTTCTTGTGTTGCGAATTTATATATTCAGTCTTTAGGTATCATAATAATATGTTAGTGATTCATTCACGTCTTGCTTTCATTAAATTCCTTAATAAACATTAACCACGACGAGTATAGTTCAATGAAAAATGTATAAATCGCAGTCAACTTGACAAAAGCCGGTAGAAAAAGAAAGTTGGCCATCAGCCAAGACTTTGTAGTCGTCGAACAACCTTTCTACCAGAATCTTTCCCCAGCGACAATCCCCTTGGCTACGTCGTACTTTAACGCACGCGAAACAGTAACTGTATCGCGTTCCATCGTGTGTAAGCGACCTTTATTTTCCAGTAGAAATCGCGTGCGCCACCCGTCCTCCCATTCGATACGCATTCTCCCTCTCCTGTTAGAGAAAGACGGAGAGAGAATGCGTTTGTTACCTCGATTCCAGCACCGACGAAACGTTGAATGGCTCGTTGCGGGGGAAAAATGATTTCGCCCGGGAACACGTATACCTCCTCCTCCTCCTCCTCCCCAGCCTCGCTGTTGTCGTGTAAACCGAAGCCCCGTCGAGTGGCTGTATTCTAGATAGGAGGGCCCTTAACTGCGCGTACTTAGCACGTACCAACTGTAGCTGGATTACAATGAAAACGGTTGTTACCGGCATGCCGCGGTTCTACACCGTCGCTGTTCAGTTTCGGAGCCCATCAGCTCAGAGCCCCTTATCCGATAGACTAGAACGTATCCTAGAATCATTTACGAATGCTTGAATAAAAATCCTCGAACTTTCCCTTGAGTAGGTTCACTTGTCTCACTACCTTCACTTCTCTTCGGTCTTTCCTTTTTTTTAAGGATCTTTATTAGTATCGCTGCTCCAATTTTGTTTTTGCTCGAAAGTCGAGCACTATTTCGTGCGACGTGGCTCTCTGGTTACAAATTGCCCTAACATCGATTTTGCAATCGTCAAAGCTTAACCTCGGTCTTCGAAATTATTCGTTAACCTCTTCCTAAAACATTGCTACATAGTTTTACGTTTGTTACATTTATTTTTATTT
>NW_017147567.1:272915-275266 GCF_001652005.2 Ceratina calcarata | reverse complement strand
CCTCCTCCTCCTCCTCCTCCTCCTCCCCAGCCTCGCTGTTGTCGTGTAAACCGAAGCCCCGTCGAGTGGCTGTATTCTAGATAGGAGGGCCCTTAACTGCGCGTACTTAGCACGTACCAACTGTAGCTGGATTACAATGAAAACGGTTGTTACCGGCATGCCGCGGTTCTACACCGTCGCTGTTCAGTTTCGGAGCCCATCAGCTCAGAGCCCCTTATCCGATAGACTAGAACGTATCCTAGAATCATTTACGAATGCTTGAATAAAAATCCTCGAACTTTCCCTTGAGTAGGTTCACTTGTCTCACTACCTTCACTTCTCTTCGGTCTTTCCTTTTTTTTAAGGATCTTTATTAGTATCGCTGCTCCAATTTTGTTTTTGCTCGAAAGTCGAGCACTATTTCGTGCGACGTGGCTCTCTGGTTACAAATTGCCCTAACATCGATTTTGCAATCGTCAAAGCTTAACCTCGGTCTTCGAAATTATTCGTTAACCTCTTCCTAAAACATTGCTACATATTTTTGTTTACGTTTGTTACATTTATTTTTATTTATCTTTGTACATCCTGAATTGGTTTATGCTCATTAATAAAATTACAATAATTTTTCATATCCTACAAAATTATCTACTTCCTAAGAAATCAATAGAAATCAGCATTTTTATACTCAACATACAATTGAACATTAGACGCATTATTACAAATGAATTGTTAATTACGTTATAGTAATAAACGATATTGTAATTTTAGTATATATAATATAGATTACATACAAAAATTGGATACAATTTTATAACAAAAAGAAAGGACAAGGAGGCTATTATAAAAAAAAGTGGAACATAACGTGCGACAGGATTCGAAAAGGGGTGTTTACCGACGCGAGGGTGGCGGAGCTGCATCTGATTCAAAAGCGCGGAATACATAGAGCTGCCAATAGGGCAATCCCTGGCCGTGCACACTTAGCACGTACTAACTGTAGTTACCGTTACACGGCGAGCGTACGTGTCGTGGGAGCGTAACAAGAGCGCAAGTCTCGGCCACCTACCCGCCCCTCCCGGCCGGCGACTTCGCCACGTATACAACTACTTGCATAGGCATGTGCACGTCGGCGTAGGCACAAGTGGATGCATGGAATTTATCGAAGACCACCAGACGTCACGGCATTTGGTCCCGTGCTAAGAGGGGGGTGGCTGGGTTGGGGGTTCGGACGTGAATCAATCCCGTTAATTACTTAAGGATTAAACAGCACCGTCCCTTCCGGCCGATCGCGCTCGGGAGGGCTGTCGAAACACGAGCTTCCCAGCCCCGACCTCGAACACCTCTATTTTCACCTTCTCTACCTAGTTTTTTCACCCAACCCCATCGTCGTCCCCCTACCCTCTTTCACGTTCGAACGGTTCGAGCACTTATCCACGGTAACGCACGCGACGTGCCCCTCGGATAGAACGTCCTGGGATTTTTGCTTTCACGGTGTTAAGACTTCCCCCGGTTTCAAACGACTCGTTTGGGTATAACGAAGAGATCTCGCGCAGCTACAACGCTGCTGACGAAATGGAACGTTCAATTATTTACAACCAGTAGAGGGAAGGACCTGGGAGAATGAGAGGCTAAGTTAGGTGCAGGGGATTGTTGGTAACCTAATAAGAAAATTAATTTTGTTTACTCAGGGTTTATGGGGAGGAAAGTAGCGAAATTATTGTCTTCAGGGTTTCAGGGTATTTTGGCATTGTTTAAAGAAGTTATAGCTGGATTTCTTAGCCATTCTTAGTATTTAATATATGGAAGCAATTAATGATTACATTTACATGTATCATTATATGTAATAATTATTATAAGAAGAGTGCATTTTGTGTTACACAATTCGTTTGTTAAAATGACATTTAAAACTATTGAGATTTCCCCTGAACCCATGAAATTGATGAACGAACCTTCGCATTAACGATTCTTTACCGAACTGTCGCTCTATCGCTTTGAAACTCCGCGACGAGATTAACGAGGAGCGAAGTTTGCACCAATCGCTCTGCTCCTCGTCGCGGAGAACAGAGAGAGCTCGAAGAAATTCGAACAGGCTTAGACTTCCTTCCTGATCTATCAGCATACGTGATACGTACAGCGAATGCATTTCATGTACAGAGCGCGAAGGTTGCATTACAGATGCATGAAGTACAAATGTACGAAATCTGAAGATGTAGCGAGGAGGAAGTGTGACGTCTGATTCAGTTTCTTAAAATTAAATTCAGGATTTGTGGTCCTCAACACTAGATTGCCAGAGCGAGTCAACTTAAATCATTGTTCAAAACTCGAAGTTCAAGCATCATGCAAAAGAAATAAAAGTAAGGGTGTCTGTGCTAAAT
>NW_017147567.1:266327-272772 GCF_001652005.2 Ceratina calcarata | reverse complement strand
CTGACTTATTTCAGGCAAAATAGATGTATATCTAACATCCAGCAATCTGTTGTTAATAAGTTGCAATTGAAAATCCTCGTAGAGAGGAAAAGTTGTTCGTATCAGTTATTAGTTGCTCGCAAATTTATTGTTAACGGAAAGGTAAGGGACAGGAATTTTGGAAAATGGAACAGAAGTCGACGACGAAAGCGGTGGCGATGGATGGCTTTAGCTTCGGTTTCCTGACGAGGTTACCGAAGTTTCGTCCGCAGATTCAATTTTAGTTGCCGCGCCAGGCCGCGCCGTTGAATGCCACGTAGTAGAGAGGGTCGGTGGTGGCAACCAGCGGAGTCTTTCTATATTCGCCGATGCAACCCCACGGCACGCCACCCAGCCGTTGCCGGCCTCTTGCCAACGGGCTGCTCCGAGGCCACTTTTATTCACCTCCGCTTAAATTTTCCGCGTTTTCCGCGCCTTCCGAACGACTGCGGTTTGTCTCGAGCCCCGCCGCCCGGAGGCTTACCCACGATTTATCGACGCGATATCGCTTCCCTCGTTTGTTCCGACCCAGCCGTCCGTTTCGTTTATCGCTGCCCACGGATGCGTTCGAATTTGATTATTAAATTAATTACACCGACGGCCAGGTACAAAACAAAACAGTTCGATATTAAGCGTTGATCAGCCGAGCCTGCCCGGCCTCCATTGTATCGGAACGACAATTCCGTTGGTAATTCTATAGATAATTGCAATTATTAATTGGTAGAAATTGCCACCGTGCCTCCCATGCGCTGCTCGAATCGAATCTCCTCAAACGTGCCAGTTATTTTCGTACCGGCGCAAAATACTTTCGAACCAATTGATTGCTGCTGGTTCTCGTGCTCCCAATTGTATCCTGCAACCGAATTTTATTTGCTTGCTATTTAAAATTACTCGCGGTTTTTACCATTTCCACTGATTAGTCGAACGTTGCTTCAGCGCAGAGGGCAAAAACTGTCACAGTATTCCAAATAATTTATCTCGTGATGAAACATGTATCAAAATACCTGGACTGTTTTAGAAATCGTCCATTCTTGCAAGGTCGTATTACCTCATAGTCATTTCAAATATACTGAACCTGTTTCTTTCTGTACTTTCATAATGTTAAGACAAAATTATGTTACTGCATTTAAAAAATTCAATCTAACTCGAAATTATTATCAAGCAACCATCACCCAAACTTGGCCAATTCCTAGACACATGACGCTATAATTTTTTCAGTATACTTTTCTATACGAATTTTCGCGTTGAGAATTCGTCATCCTGACCTTCTTCGTTCAATTTAGTAATGCAGTTACGTGGACATCGTGAAAACAAGACTGTACTTCGATCATGTCATTCAGAATATTACTCAGCCTCGTTAATTCGTGCGTTTGTAAGCGTGGGCGCGTGCATGTGCGTACCACACGTTGCGAAGTGAATTATAGCGATAGCTGATAAACGTGTAAAAGGTATGACATTGATCAGGATGGCAGAGGAGGAAAAAAAAATGACCTTGCGCGTTATCACGATGATATCTAAAAATACCGCGGCCACATACTAGGTACGCTGCCAGTGCTATAGCTACGAGCGGTTGTCAATATTCCCCTGCCACGGAGGGAATTCTTTAGCGAGACACATGGAGCGCTGATTAAGGTTTTATGAACCCTGACATGAAAACAATGCCAACGCATTGAAATTTTAACAATTACTGGATATTACATTAACAAAACACTGTACAAAATTTTAGAAATTTGTCGAGTTTATTAAAAATGTTATTACGTCTTGAATTCTTATATCGAACGACAGAATTTTGATTTCATTTATAAAAAAAATATGAATGCAACAATGACAGAATTTTCTAATTTTGTATAATTTTTAATACATGATTTAAAAATATTTTGAAGTTGAAATAATGTCAAGTTCAAATAAGAAATATGCAAAAATAAGAATTATAGGACAGTGGACAATATAGACAGTTGCAAGTCACGTACAGTCCAATAAAAAAACTATGTATTAGAAATTATGCGTTTAAAATTCTTTATGACGGAGAAAAATAGGTCGAGCAATTTTATAAACCTCACTCTTCTTTTTCTAAAAGTTCATTCCGTCAAATATTGAACATAGCTTTTTATTACATGTCTTAAACTGTTCGCAGAGATCTTACGGCTCATACAACCTTAGATTTTATTTTCAATAATCTGAACTGACAATTTAATTTTCCTGTCCGATTCCTCTCGTCTCACGGAGCCTTGTAAAAAGAGAAATGTCTGGGAGCTAGACTACAGATAAAAGTACAGGAAAAACTGTTGATCGACGAAAATGTAATGTGAAGACGAAGAAGAAATATTTCTAAGATTGCAGCTTTTCCAGTTTCACAGTCAATAAATATATAAACGAAGTGAGATTCCTTTTCATTTATTTAGAGTACGAAAATAATTTCAGTGTAATTGATAAACAGACTGTCTCGCGTGACAAGTTCGACGATTCGGTTATTCCATCTCTGTCGTAGACACGGCGAGTAATTCTAGAATCCTCCGTCGGACCATGAATTTTAAAACAATTATATAACCTTTTCTCGACGGCTATCGATTTCCTATAACGAGTATCCAAAAAGCAACACTCGCCGGCGTTGTTTTCGTCCGCACGGGAAACACAAAAAGGGCTCCGAGCAAACATTTTCAAATGTTTATTCGCGCAGGATTCCGTTATAACAATAGCAAACAAAACGATGCAAATATCATCGCGCGGAGGGGAAGCGGAAAAAAATACGAAATAAAAAAAAACGAGAAGCGAAACGAACAGAACTAAAGTAAACAACATATGACATGGAAACGAGTGTACGGGACTCGACGAGGAAACCAATCGCAAACGAGATCGCAACAAATCCGCGTCGCGGTGAAAAAGTAAAACCGATTTGCAGCTAATTAACGATATACCGACGGCCCGCGCGCGCGTGTGTGTATGCGTTCTCCCCGGATGGTTGCCGGGTCGCAAACGAATTGTAATCTCGCTGCAAAATTGATTATCCGACCCGTTCCATGGAGACGACCGGAACGTAGCACTACTCGTATAGATAGAGCAGTCACTTCGGGAACAACATTTACCGAGCGGCGTAACGACTGATCCGTCTATTCCCAGTGGCAACGAAAACTCGTAAAACGGTACTTGGAAATTCGCTGCGCCAAGTTAAACTTGATGGAGACGGAGGGGTATGGCTGCGCCGCCGCTGCCGGTGTTGCCTGGCCAGTCGTATAGCCGTTCCCCTATAGCCGAGAGACCCAGAGGAACGGATGACTAGGCTGTGTGCGTCTATACATACGCCAGTTTCGCGACGCGTTCGCCACACAGGAATGGGTGTAGAAATAGGGTGTGCGACGCTACCTGGGAGAAGAGCCCCATGCCATGGAATGATATTGTTTTGGTCGAAAATGAGTCCGCAGTCGATACTTAGAAAGCATTTCTCTGGTAAAAACCGTAGACATGTACAGCAAAAATATGTAGATGATTGAAATTCTAATCGTTACTCAAAACTGTATGATACCTCCAGCAATTAAAAGTATAATTATTAGCATTTGATACATTTTAATCGCACTTAGTATGTTTCTAATCTGAGCAAAAGGAAATTAATTGTATCAAGTCAATTTGTTAATTTACATATAACTGAGTCTTTTATTTCGCCTGATGTGTCGAGATGAATCGATGGGGGCACGAAAAGACGTGGGAAAAAGTGAAGGAAGGGAGTGGAGAATGGGGGAGGGAATGGTGGAGGAGGAATAATAAAGCCTTTTCCTATTCAACGTTTCTCACTTCGGTCGATCCATTCATAGAGTTAAACAGGAGAGAAACCCTTGTGTCACCTCACCATTAAGAATCTGATTACTACGTTAATGCACTTTTACCTTTAAACAATGCCCGAGTTCAAAGTCTTCTGTAATTTTTTATTATACATTCATTCTCATAATGGATTAAATGATTGTACCTGATCCCTTATCTAATCCTCTTACACGTATCAACGATCTCAACATATAAAGCAAGGAACTGAAAGTTTCATTTGTTTTATAAAATAGAACTCTTCCCACAGTCTATTTCCAGATTGCGATAATTTTTTTTTATAATGTAAAGCAGCTTTCAATAATTTTTTATATATATATTAAATAATGATTTTTTTATAATATAAGATTACATAAGTTTATGTCTGAAGAAATTTTGCTAAGCTTGAGTACATGAAATATATTTGAGTATATGACAGGAACATTCATTAAATTTGAGTAAATGTTGGGATTCTATTCGCTATTTTCAAACTGTAAAATAGAATTTCAGTCAAGAATGCTATTGTTCTGTTTTCATTGTAAACACTTCAATGTAATGGAATCGACCGTCCTCGGGTTTACACCGTGATTTTAGTTAGGCGCTCTCATCGAATACTGGTGGATGCTTCAACGACCAGCAGGTGTCAAACCGGTATAGTTGGGTGACAGCTGCTTGGTCGGTTGACTGACTGGCTGACTAGATGACTGACACTGTGCTGGTTGGCTAGCTGACAACAGCACACCCTCGTGTACATACATCCAGCAAAGTAGCAGTCTGTACTAACCCGGAAGTTGTATTTGCCCCGGCTGTTCGAGACGTACATATCTAATCCCGAATCGTTCCACGAAGAGAATTATCCAAATCAGCTATTATTCGATTAATAAATATACGGTCGATTTTTATGCAAGATGCTTGAAAACTGAAATCTAGATTAAGAATTCTTTACGTAAAATGTTTTAAAGAAATGTCGAATTTCAGTTCTATTGCTTTACTTCTTTAGATTTTAATACTTACAAGATTGCAGTTTTTTCTTCTTTTTATCAGTTTATCGTGTGGGTTCTAATTGCGAACACAGCGTGTGCAATTATTCAAAAATAATTTTCATTTAATTATTTCTTCCTCTATTGAGGTAGTTATAATGCCTTATGTATAATAATGGAAAATACATTTTACGTTCTTCAGATTTTTATCGCAATGGTCGCCTTTATCAAACGACTCACTCGCACAACGCGACGATCTGATTAAGTCGAATTTGACGCTACAAGTAATTATCGAGCCCATAATAGAACGTTGTTCTATATATAAAACGTATGGAAACTTTGAAAATAATTTAGAAGTCCATAAAACACGAAGATAACTTGTCCTTAGAATGAGAAGATAGGTGAAACAATAAACCTAATCTAACCTACCCTTAGGGTGAAGAGATAGGTGGAATGATAAATCTAACCTAATAAAAGGCCTAACCTAGCCTAACCTACACGTAGGATGAGAAAATAAGTGAAATAACAAACTCAACCTAATAGAAAACGTAGCCTAACCTACCTTAGGGTGAGAAGATAAGTGAAACAAACCTAACCTAATAAAAAGCCTAACCTAACCTAATCTACCCTTACGGTGAGGGGGTAGGTGATATGAAATTGAATTTAATTCCGGCGCCAATTCGTAGCCAATATTAAGCGGTTATTTCGAATTACAACAGCCGATTTTGACGGTATTACGAATTGAACGTTTTCCGGAGGTCCAACACGTCGATTAATAGGCGCCCTGCTTAATGAACCCGATACGATAATTAAAATTAATGTTTTCAATTAAGTGCTAACGAATTTCATTATGCGCGCACGCAAATCTTTCCTGGTTCACAATAAAATTAACGGGAAACAAATCGGCAGCTGGTAATTTACGCGTTACACGCGAATTGGTCGGGGCTACGGTCTACCTTATAATCTACGTCGATAATTAACATGATCACGATCAAAATTAAAACCTTTAGATCGGAATGGGGTCTCGTGTAATTACGTAATCATCGATACTTTATTTCTCTTTTCAAAAATTTCTGATACTACGTTTCCATTGAAACTGATGTGCGAAGTACGGTATTGCAAATGCTAATAGCTTCTTGGTTTTAATTCAACTTATTTATTAACCCTTGCCATTTGGGTGAACTCTCTTTTTTTTTACAATAATATCTTTCCAATGGAGAATTACCATCCTATTACCAAATGCCACACGAAATCATCACTTAGGTGGCCAGGCACTCCCTGGAGGGTCACTAATTATAGTCAACTAGTCAAAGTGGTTGCTAGTATTAAGTGCGTTTCACGGATGCGGATTTAAGAGAGCAGCTCCAGGGTGATCTGATCAATATGCTAATATTTTGATGCTTCTACTCTCCGTTCGGTGGATTGAATTACGAAACGGTGAAACGAATATGGGTGGACAACGTGAGGGGCGAACCACGAAGAAAGGAGAGCAAATCGGATGGGACAGGCCTATTCTGACAGTGTCAGAAAATACAAAGTTTCTACGATGGGAATAAATTAATTCATTTATAGGATATATCATTTGAAATATTTTTATAAATAGTGGCGAATGAATAATAAAATGTACAAAGGGGAAATTAAATAATTCAGAGAATAAT
>NW_017147567.1:261863-265966 GCF_001652005.2 Ceratina calcarata | reverse complement strand
TTTTAGTGTTAAAATCATATCATATGCATATCATATGAATATTTGAAGTTCCGTTTGATGAATAGCAAGTACGTTTACGAGAATCTAAGGGAAGCACTCTACGACCGAAGATAAACATTGATTAAACTAAATCTGTTGAACTCCGGACGGAATGCTCTCCCGTAGCATAGCTGGATGCAAAGTGACAACGAGATTGCGTTTCAGGAGAATGAATTTCGCAGGGAACTTGGTTATTAGATCGGCTTCCCATATCCCAAACAGTGTAATAATGCAACTGGATGCTCCAGATAATTTCGATAGAGATCTACTTATCGGAACAGGCCTACTCGAGCACAGAGGGTTGCTAGTTAAGGCGGAGATGCGAAGAGAGGCTGGGTGGGAGGGTTGGTTTACTAAAGGGTGGATGGAGGGACTGAAACAAGGGATGCCACGGTGGCACGTCGAGTTTCTGTCCAACTTCTCACCGTGAACCTGTGGAAAGCGAAAGATAATTCCTAATCCGAGAACTCCTGTTTCCTCGCCCTTTTCGGTTAACGCTTCAACCATGAAACAATGTTTATTCAATGAATTATGAATAATAATAAAAAAGATTTTATGCGTTTGTAGATAAATTTTATTGAACATTTTTATTGTAACGTGACTCCTGTTGTGACATTCATGTTAGAGAACATAAGTAAGGATGTTACGATCAATGTTACGTGTCACGTTGCATCATTTAATATGTACGGGAGATCTCGCTGAACAACCAGAATGTACCTCAAACGAATTTCGTGTTGATTTTTTCTCTCTCTCTTTCTCTCTCTCTCTCTGAGCATGGAGCTATGTTTCCTCTATTCTGTTTTACAATTTCTACTCGGGAGATTTACTACACTAAGCGACGTTAGTATACGACAAATAGAGAGGTGTAAAAAATTCGTGTGACAATTTGTCACGAATTTCTGACAATCGGATCCAAAGTCGTCATTTCATCCCCGACGATTCCTACGTTCGGCAAGTACCTATGTAGTCGTACGTCCGACCGGATGGTTGATAAAATCTGGGCAACGGATCGAGTCGGCCAGTTCCATCGTTACTCGGCACCGCAGCTGAAGGCTGGCTAGCCCCGTTCGTCACCCATTCTAGTATATCTCCCGATCGGTGAAAAAGACCGCGGTCGATTTCGGGGAATCTAAAAATGCCGTCTCGAATTGGGCGTTAACACGGCGTCCGTGTGTGTATACGTGGCGCGCGAGGCGATCGTGCCGGAGCGATTGCGAGCGAGGTCAGGAAGCGAAGCCAATCAGATTTACGAGGAAGGGACATATCATGATCGCCTCTGCGACAATTAGTCACCGTCACCCTCCTTTCCACTTGACACCCCGTACAGGCGACCGGCCAGTAATGGAAAATGGGTAGAACCAGAAAAAAGAGGCATCAAGCATTTCAGTCTTCGAATTTTAATGGACGTTCTAATTTAATTAAAGAGAATTTCACCTAAAAGCCTGCTTAATGTTCACTATGTATGCGACACAAAATAAAGTCGATTACAAAATTGTTTAATTCTTTCGATAAACCATTTGTTATATCGACGCAAAAATTATTATTATTATTATTATTATTATTGTCATTATAAAACTTGCAGCCACCCTGTACCCCTTGAAATGGTAGTCAAATTTTTTGATGGACACATAATGTGGCCTTGATATAATATACCGAGAAACTAGATTCCATTTAATCCATGAGCGTAGTATATCAAGAAAATGAATAGGAGTGAACTCGTAAGGTCGTTCCTATTCAGGTTTTAATGGCACCGTTGCATCTTTAACAACGCGTTCTGAATACGAGCAAGGGGATTTTTTCCCACGTTTAGGGCGAGATAGATGGTTTTTATCTGATCCACGTATTCGGCGTAGTAAACGGTCGACCACGGTCTGTCGAATACCCCGATAGGTTAACGAGGAAAGTTTGTTTGCGTATTTATTACTCTCCCCGGGAAAGGATCCTATCTTAATGCCACGTCATGCGGGTCCTGCCGCGTGAAACGCCACGCTTCACCCTCCCCTTCTTACGGATCTACAATAATCTCGCAACCCTTTTTCTCAGTTTATCCGTGTTACCCCCTTCTCTTTTCTCTACCGTTATCGAGAAACTTTCTTCGATTCCCTACTCTACCATTCGTTATTTAAGGAAACAATAGTTAAATTCTTGTCAGTTCACAAGTGTCTAATGCAATGTAATCTAGAGAGAGTATAAATTATTTAACAAAAGAAGTAGAATATTTAATATTTAATAACTGTTCCATATTTAATAAATAAACAATGGATAATTAATAAACATTTTATATTTAATTTATTGGACANAAAAAAGTTATTACGTCTTGAATTCTTATGTCGAGTGACAGAATTTTGATTTCATTTATAAAAAAAAATATAAAAGTTCATTGCTTCAGATATTGGGCACAGCTTTTTATTACATGTCTTAAACTTTTAGCAGAGATCTTACTACATCAAAAGTGTATAGATTAAATTTTGGCTTGACTTCCTTCATAAACCTGACATGGCTGAATTACACTTGTGCACGTGTATTCACAATTTTGAGTCTTCTATCTCTGACTTTATAACGTGAACAGCGATTAAATACTAGAAATCCTTTTGCCTGAGTATAGAAGGAAGTCAAATGGAAATTCAAGTTATATGTCGTCTTGACGTACTCCCCTTAACAGATAAACTAAAGAATTTTGTAATCGACCTTATTCTGTGTCTCTAAAAACTTGAAGCCTTCTTGCCTGGGAATAGAAAAGTCTAGCGAGAATCGGGGCGTTGTAAGTGACGTTTTCGTTTAAAACTTTCATCCATTCGCCGGTGACAAATCGATTTCGAAGCGTCGTGTATGATTTGCCAGACAAATAGAGCCCGCTTTCCATCTGTAGTTACGGATTTATCGCGTTCCGATAAGTATTATCGAAAACAGTAGAGACCCGTGGAAAGTAGGATAAATGCAGGGTGTTACTTTTCCAAGATTGTAGGAGCATCAAGAAAACAAGAAAAATATGTTATAAGAACTGTACTTAATAATTGTGCAACGAACCATTTATGAACAACCTTTTCTTCATTTCGTGCTCGTACAATCTTGAAAAAATAGAAAACATTCGTTCGGAGTATGGAAAACATGGAAATTCCCGCAATCCACAATTGGTCAGTCATCATCAAGCCACTAGAAACCGCGGTTTAAATGCGCGTTAAGAGTGGTAATAGACGTTCGGATCGGATTAAAAAGAAGTAGGCGCTCCCTTTTTCAATTACCGTCATGCAAAAAAAAAAGAGAGAACCCCGCGGGGAATTAACAAATCCACTGACTCCGACGTAATCGTTTACTCCCTTTTATAATGAAAAATGGTGGCTCTAGAATTTACGCAGGCGTAGATCGAGTGTTCTCCGCATTTTACGAACCGTTCACAGCCATAGGATGAATTCCCATGCGTTTTTGCCGTGACCAACTGGAACGAACCAAGTCGGCTATCCACCGGGTCTAGAATAGCGGGGTGGGTGGGCGTTGGTAGAATAGTGAGCTGGGATCGATGGAGATAATGCCCATTACCCTTAATACGAGCCCTCGCTCTTCTTCCGTCTCTTCCCCTACCTCCCTCCCACCCTTCGCCTTTAACCTCTCGGTCATCTCGGTCTCTCAGCTCTGTTCCATTCTCGTGGCTCTTCGCAATCTGTAACCAATGCTTTTTATCGTACCCGCTGACTCGATTCGAGGACTCGACGTTCCCGTTATCATCATTGATCAAAATTTTGAAATCCCGAACAGACCGTAATACCACTTCCGCATCCCCCTACTACGGCTCTTAGACGGCGAACTGGTACTTACACAAAGCCGTCCTCCATCGCGCCTTCATCATTCCACGATAGGAAACTTCACGATATCTCATTTTACTATTACGGACTATCAGACGAGAAGAAGGACACCTATGCTGTTTTTAATTTCTTCTGTTAGGATTATGGTTGGATAGATGTAAAATGCTCCTGAATAGATCGACTTTGTATGAGCCGTAAGATATCTGCCAAAAGTTTAAGACATGTAATAAAAAGCTGTGTCCAATATTTGAAGCAATGATCTTT
>NW_017147567.1:257252-261446 GCF_001652005.2 Ceratina calcarata | reverse complement strand
AGTCTCTTATACATACTTTGAGGGAAATGTGCCATACGGACCTATTTAAATGAATTTTATACCACGAAACATAGTATTAGAAAAGAGATAGATTAGTAAACTATTTCCATATTTTGTAACATAAAACATTTTATATTATACTTTAATTATCCTGATATTCGTAAACACTGACTGTAATTCAGGATGGAACGAACGACATAGATTTAATCCTTTGCAGGATGTCATGTTGGAGATGAAGATACAAACCAACATTAAAGTAAATCGAGTGCAAAGGGTTAATTGCATCACTTAATACTGCTGTAAATTGAGCTCCAATAAAACTGCAGTTTCCTAAAATTAAGCCAACCTACTGTAACGTCGTAAAATAAGTGCAAATGAATCGACGTAGCGTAGGAACGCAGCGTAGCATGAAAATAGTAAACAGCCCTTGCCTGTTTAAAACGCCACGCATTGAGAGACACAGACCGCCTCGAATCATGGAACGGTCGATCGCTTAACGGGTTGCTTAGTTAATGTGCACCGTTCTGTTTCGCTGAATTTATTTTTTTTTTTGCCGTCCCCCCGATCACATTAGCCAGTAATTTTTCGCTAGCGCGCAGCCACCGATACGGAAGGGACTCATTGTTCCACGCGAACGTAGCACGCGAGTGCAGGGTACTTATCCGAAGTGGGAGCCCGCAGCGAGGTGAAGGGCTACTCTCTTGTGGCTCCTCGCGAGACAAGTACTTCGTTACTGATTTAATTGCTTACCTTTAGAAAACGCGGAGACCCTGTTGCTGCTGCTGCTGCTGCTGCTGCATGTATGCGCGTGTCACACCGCCCGTTACAGGCTGGGGGAACAGAACAAATTGAACTGGATGGATATATCGTGTGCATTACTCTGTGCCGCGAGCTTCGTTGTGTTGTGTAGGGCGCGCGAACCTGTTGAGTTTCGCGTTGAATACGCGGATCCGCGAGAGGCGAAAGTCTGCCGGTGAAGTTCCTCGAGGAAATACACGCGAGACATCGACGCGCTCATGAGAATTCCGGACAATGACGGGTACGAATACGAATGATATGCTCGAACGATGATACGTGTGTATGTTTGCTCTTTTGACAGAGTCGATGATTGATTGGGAATTGGTTTTTAATCAGAGTTGAACGATGTGTTCATAATTTCTCAGGCTTATCAGGTGTTTATATTGACTTAGAATTTTATAACAGTACTACATGACTGTTGTCGTTTTGTATAATTGAGTGCATTTTTGGAATTGTATTTTTATAGTAAAAAATCTTAACATATTACGATTTTTATTCACTGCCTTTTTCTTATATAATACAATGGTCTTGAGCCAGTGAGTAGGAGTTGATTACTATGACAAGTGATTAAAATCAATGCGCGGACAAGCAAACGCGATTAGCTGACATTTCATGAATTAAAGTGGACCAGCTCTCTCATCCCCTGTAAATATGATCGGCACGTGAGTCTGAAAATATTGGGCCGAGGGTTGGAAGAGCGGCTCGAAATCTGCCCGATAAGGAGCAAAGAGGAAACGAATAGATGGATAAAATAACGAATTATGTAAATGAATTCGAATTCCATTAAGAAAGTTAAATCTATTCTTCAAACTTTCGGATGTACTCTTCATAAACTTTTTCGAACAGCCCCGAAGAGCGGCTGCGGTGAATAGTAACCATAGGAAATTGGGTAAACCCCGGATACGTCGCCCCGGAATATTTCACGTTACTATCGAACGATTAATTGAAAATGGAGATGACGTCGTCGGCTGCGTCGAAAATTACTGCGAACGCGGATTAATGGAACGGGTCAACACTGCTGGAAACGTTGTTACACATCCGCGACCCGGACTCGACCACGTGACAGAGTTCACTTTGTAAATGTACCGCAAAAACGGGCTTGCATTCCCGCAGCACGGGATTGGCATTCCATGCCCTGGGAGAAGAGGATATAAAATAGTTCATCAAATGCAAATACAAATTGCTATGTTCTGTAAAAAAAAAAGTATTATAGATATAGAGCCTCTTCAAAAAAGTATCCTTCAAGTGTAAGCCAAGTGCTACACTTCAAACAATAAGGCTAGAATTATAATAAACTCTGCTACTATTAAAACGAAATAAAAAATGTTTAGACTTTCGAGACAGGCTAAATAAAAAAAATGTATCTTTGATTAGGAAATTGTAATTGCCACGATAAATTTTGGTTAGATAAATGTTGTCAAGCGAGAGCATAACGAAATTCGACGATTACATTACACTTCCCGTCTGGGCGGGAATGAACGGGCGTACCGACGCCCGGGCCGTTAATCTGTAGTTTCATAGTCTTTCCAACAATCGTTTGGCAATTAAGTGCACCATAACGGAAGCGATTGCGAAAGTTCAGAGATGCTCGACTGATACCAACTCCGGATGGGGGATATTAAAGATTGTTTTCTACCCAACGCTGCTCTATGAACCATGTAAACGAGTCGCCCGGCTTAAATACCTGTTTCATAATCACGTTTATAAGTTTGATTCTGACATCAGTCGACATTTTTATGGAAAATGGGAGATTTAAGCCAGTTATGGAAATGCAACTGAGATTACGATTTCCTTCAGCATTTAAAACTAGCGATGTGCATTCAGTTTTTGATTGAAGAACTTAAAAATCGTTTGTAATTATCATTTGAAGATATTGTATTTTAGTCGAAGGGTGGCGAACATAAATGCAAGGGTAACGTAGTAGTTAAAAGGCAATCACGTATTAACGTGCCGATGTTAATACTTCAAACGCGATTATTCCAACCCAATGAGTCCAACTAACCTTCACCACGCCGCATAGTAGAATATTCTAGGTACATATGGACGTACACGTTCTACATATACGATGCACCTTTAATATGTAATAATTACACTGTATATTTTATGTATTTATGAGGAAATTGAATGTAGGGAAAACATACAAGCACGAAGTATATATTCCAATGTTTATAGGATGGAAATTTCTATTTAAAACATTTTTCAAACTGATAAGGTGAATGTCCCGATTTCTAGCATTTTTTAATAATTTTATATGCAATCTTAAGTGAATAGAAATTGCAACGTGAACAGAAATTCGGTGATACCATAAACAATTCATTTTGCATGAAAATTCACAGCCTAATAACAATTCATCATCTCCATCCTTGGCTAGACATTATTTAGTAAAATGATAAATGAATAATTAAATGTTATTAACGTTTTATGAGCCAGAGGTACTCTCAGGTAATCTTTGGTAAATGTAAATTGAAGTTCGATTAAAAGAAAGGGACCGAGTAAAGGCCGGTTTAAAGTAAATGTTTGAGGGGAACCAAACTGGAAGTCCTATTTTATCGAAGTTGGGTATTCCTTCAATAGTTAACTTTAAACTTCTGTTTAAACGACGAGTTTCCTTTTCAAATTAAATTCTCCTTTCCACCTTTTTCTGTCTACTCACGAAGACGTTACTCAGGGATCTCTGCTCTATCGAGGATCGACATTAAAAGAACGTTTCAAGAATCGTACATATCATACATAATTTTACCTTAACACTAGATTTACCAAAGGGAGTGAACATGGCTTGTTTTACATTTCTTACAATCATTATTCATTTTCAGTACATTTTGTTTTCTAAACTTTTGTATAACTTTTTCTAGAATATGCAAATAATTAATTCGGTAAAACAGTTTTCTCTTCTTTTGTTGTTTTGGTATACAATTTTATGAAAGTATGCCTCCATGTATCGAGATTAGTTATTTTTACCCCCAAGGAACGTAGGCTAAAAGCGTAATTATTTTGAAAATTATTGCTATTATTTTAACGTACGTAATTAATTTAATTTTTCATGGAAATATAAATTGATATAATACTTTCTAATACATATGAATTAAATTCAGTATTTTGCAATCGGAGAGTAATTCATCGTTCCTCGATTGACATTCAACAGACCTAAATTAAGTATTGAACCATAATTCACAGTCTGTTTGGGACATTAGCATGTTATGATACGGTCAAATGACTTGATGACAATAACGATCGATGCCTGTAGATATAATACACGGCCTGCCCCCTCGTACATGATTAACTATCATCTAGCATTATTAGCTTGTTCCAATAGCGCATTCATACGAATAACAATTATACTTAAAAGCATGACTAATATAATTCTCTTATTTTACATAAAAAAACAAAATGGGAATG
>NW_017147567.1:249310-256916 GCF_001652005.2 Ceratina calcarata | reverse complement strand
TCTTTTAATCGTTCAACCAGTGTTCGAAATAATTAAATTATATATTTAATTTGAAAATTCCATTACAAATTATAATTTCATATAAATAAAATTCTATGTGTATGTGTCGTTTGACAATGTATTGAAAATTCCACGCAGACGTTATTTAAAGTTTTCACGAGCTGGCAATTAACGCAGGGGGTAGAATGGGAAGAGCCCGTAAAATTGAAGTACGAACTAGGTACTTACAAACATTCCCGTGATTCGAGTCACGTCCGGAGTAAAGCTGGAGCGTCAAATTAATTAACCATGACCAATATTCGAAGAAAGGCAGAAAGAGAGGAGTATACGTATATACGTATGTATGTATATGGTACGTGAGCACGAGACTTAATATTATCGAAAATTAAGCATTCAGGCTGCAACCCCGATGCGATTCGAAAATTGTCATTGTCGGCCGGTTGCTTTCCGCCTTGAATATAAGAACAGGGCTTCCTAACAATTTTCCCCTATTACATATTAAAGGAAAATAATGATTCAAACTGTCTTAGTCGTTGGAACATTTAGTTTATTAATTATGAACTCATATTTCATTCAGCAATTCCTATTGACGACATTCAACAAATGACTGGTTTTAAATGAGAAAATGCACACATAAAAGAGTGTCAATAATTCTAGTGTTAAGAATATGCGTCATTTAGGACTAAATAATCTCGATATCACATACAATACAAACTGACCAACATAACGCGTTTATGTTCACACGGTATACATTGTTATTAGCACACAGTGCAAACAATAGTAACAGGATTAATTATCGTAGATCGAGTGCAGAGGTAGACGAAGAACGAACAAGTTAATTGAATTCTATAAGAGAAGAGTTGCAAACAATGTCACGAATTAAATATTGAACTCACCCCTAGCCTCGGATGCGTGGGGCGATATCAGCGTTATAACGTGGTCAAGTGTCTCGCGACACAGCGACAACGTTTGCTATAGACTTCACTGGTCTCTCCACCTTCGCAAGCCGCATGTACATGCGAGAACCTGTATACGTGTATACGTGAGGACGTGTATAAACGTATGTGAGGAGAAAGTCTGTAGGTGTATGTGAGCAGACCTGCACACGTGTATATGTGAGAACGTGTATACGCAAATGCATACGTGTATATGAGAACGTATGATGAGAGAACGTGCGTACGTGTGTATGTGGCATTGTGTCGACTGTTAAGCATTTGATACGGCCTCCTTCCTGTCGCGCGCCCATTGTCGTCGGCCCGTCTCCGACGTAACCGAGCCACGGTTACTCGGTGCGCGCGAATCACCCAGCGATACGATACGATACGGCATTGCTCGCCTCTACGCGACAGCGTTTCCCAAACTAATTTACCTAACTCATATCTGCGCCTCCAATACAGAACGAACAGTCGAAATCCAAATTGTCTTTAGAATCATTTTTCTTCAATTTCAATACAATAAATAGAACGAATAAAATAAATAGAACGAATAGTGTTTTTTTTTATATTGTTTAATATTAATAAACATATGATTTAATATACGTTATGACAGTTTTTTTTGGACTGGATTTACTTTAGTTTATATTTAAAGACACAATCTATTCATGTTATCCAACAATGAAATAAATTCTTATTAATATTCTTATTAGTGAAATATAAAATGTCTATTAATTTTTTATTCAATAATATTTAAATAAATGTATACACTTTAATGATTATTTCCTTCTAATAATTATCATTTTTATATTTTATATAAATTCTCCTTTTAGTATAAATAAAATCTTAGTATTTCCCTATTAGAGGGCCTAAGTACAATTTATATCTTTCCATAAAAAAAAATTCACTAGACAGTTTGCATTGTCAACTCGTTGAAATTTTTTAATAAGAATATTCCAGGTTTTAAACTTCGAAACGCATTGGGAAACGCTGCCGTAATAAATGTTCATCTAGTTTGACGTTGCCAGTGCACCGTTGCACACACCTGTACACACAATGCAGCACGACGACGCGACGTAACAACATAGTAGGAACGAGAGTGTGTCTGTGCTTGTTGCTTGCCTCGAGGCAAGGTGGCTTCGACGCTTTTCAGTCGAACTTTGCGGAGTTTAGCTATGCCCACGACATGGCGCCATTTCGACAATTTTTCGTGTACTCGTAACGCGTTAGTAGCTTCCCTCGTGTGGCCTTTAATGGTTCGTATTGGTAATCGATTGGTTTCTGTAACAATATTACAGAGGCTTGTCTTTCCGTAACGAGCCGCATGTGCACCGTTTAGTGAAATCGATACTCGATTATTTCAAGCCTCTCTTAAGGTTATCAGGCTTCGTGATTAATTATATACAAATTGTTAGTGTTGGTTTTTCGTATAATGCAAGAGCAACGCCAATAGTGCAGTGGCTCTGAAGTTTTTGTGATTTTTGTGATTATTTTATAAATTATCTTTTACTGTGTTCCAAGTGTTAGTGAACGTGGGGCTAGTCATGTGACTTCTCTAACGTTTGGTGGTAAATGTTTTTAATTTTTTATTCAGTTCTATTGATAAGGCAAAAGTTAGAAAATACGGATTTATGTCATTCGATTCTACGTCTTCAGGCCTCAGAGAATCGAGACATTTATTTTAACGTAGAGATACATTCCTCTGGTCATTATTTTAGCATTTGATAAAATCCAAAAACTACGATTTTTGATGTGACATTCGTGTTACAGAACATAAGTAACAATGTTTCGTGCCATGTTACATATATTATTTATGTGTTTGTACTGTAGAATCTTGCTGAATAACGACTAGGGCTCATGTAAATTTTTATTTCATGCTCTACGAAATGAAGACGTAGAATCGAATAGCGAATACTCATATTTTTGTGTAACATTGACGTTGTTCCTTATGGCGCCTCTATCGGAGTCTACCCTCATAGTGTCTTGAGATAACAATCGAAAGCCTCGTGATAGCGTTTACCTAGTGTCTAACGTCGTACGCATTAAAATCTCGAGTGAAACAGAGCAGCACTCTGCGGGAGCGTGACAATTGATTACCGTGTGTCGTCGAGCAATCGATGAGAAATGATTGCGCAGCCACGAGGAGGTTTCGAAAGCAAACACGCTTGGCGATTAATAGACCCGCGCCCCGGTCAACAAATCACTGGAATATCCGTCGGCCCGTAATCGCTGCTGTTCACGATTCGAATTGACCGGTGCGGAGCTGTTCGAGTTCGGGTGGGGTTTTATTTGACTGCGAAAATGTATGTATGTATGCATGTAAAATTCAGAATGGCCGCGGCCTCCTCCAATTTTGTTCGCATCTCCGCAGTGGAATATTAATCTTCGTTTGTCGACGCGGCTTTTTATGTTGTTGCAATTTGACGTGAAAAGCATTGTAGGATTTCTTCGCCCTGAATTTCTCTCGCGTCCCCTCCTACCGTCGTTCCCCTTTGCCGTCCCTCCATCCTCGCGTTAAACGCTCTTTCACCAACGACGGATCGATCTTTTTAATAGAATCTTTGTATTCCTATGTAGACCGAGAGACCTATGGGCTATGTGTGATATTCAATGGTACTGATATTTAATCTAAGATTAAATAAAAATCAGATTTTCGATTCTTGAAGGGGCGAGGGCAATAAATGTCAAAGGATAATCCTCCTAATTTAAGTTCCTATTATTTAGGTATTAATTAAACACGTTAGGTTTGTCGTTCGTTTTTTAGAACAGCATGAACAAAATTCACTTTTTCTAATGCATAGACTTTGAATGCAGGAGGAGTGTTGTACTCGTAGCTGTTTATTTTTAAGTCTCGCCTTGGTTAATACAGCGGGGCAACAGCTACCTTAAACCGTGTTCTTACTTGTTGCATTTTTGATGACGCATTCAGCAGCTTAGCGTACATACCGTGTTGCGCTCCTTTCACGGTTCACGCTGTTCACAGCTCGGAATGGCATGTAATCGATTCCGGTGATAATTATACGCGTCAATAGTTGGAGCATGACTACGGTGCCGTTCATTGTTTCTCAGAGCGACGATTTCTATCGGTAATGATCAATAACGTCGGTGGTGGGGGGATGTGGAACACGCATTCTGGGTACAGGACGTATATACCGCGTGTCCGCGTGTGTGTTAGAGGGAAGCCGTAGTGTGAAACCCAACCGGACACGAGACTGTCAATTACGGAGAACGCGATCAAGACCGATGCGATGGGACAGGGCCATAAATTTTCGCGAAATTCGTTTCACGACTGCTTTTTGTTCCTAATTACCCGTCGTTTTAGAATAATTAAAGTTCGTTGCTCGTGTGAAGTGTACAAGCCTAATGGTTCTCTTCTTTGACAGTAGATCTACCAAGAGGGGGTAAAAATGACTTGTTTGACATTTCTTATAATCATTATTCATTTTCAATACATTTCGTTTTCTAAAATTTGGTATGCATTTTTCTGAAATATGCAAATAATTAATAATAAAATAAATATGTCTTCTCTTATGACTTATTATTTTGAAAAACAAGTCATTTTTACCTCTCCGGTAGAAGTAAACCCATCAATCACCGGTAGTTCTAGTATTCAATGAATTATAGTAGTAGTAGTAGTAGTAGTAATCGTTTATTTCATGCCTTTCGTTCTTGACAAGGTTACACTTGATGATGCTCACTTTCTGTTGCTTTCATACTCCCTTTCCTTGTTTTATTTTGTGCTTCCATTTCCCTGAGTTATCATCTTTTTTTCATTTTTAACACTTCTTTTCTTTTTAATACCTTATTTCGTGAAAACCGTGATTTTCTTTCAGACACCTAACTGACACGTATCGTTTTCACTTTTGTTACCACGTTGCCCTCGTTTCAATTTCTTTTGACTTCCTAATTTTAGATTATATTTAGATTATACAGTTAACATTTTACACGATTTATTTGGACTCCTGCTAATCAACATTTGCATCACTCGTTTTTACATGATCATCTTTTACTATTCACCGTGTAGAAGGGGGGAAGTTACGTATGACAAAACAGAAGACTGCTACTTTATAAAAAGTTGCCTGACGAGGGAAGCTCTCCCATTGGTAGAATTCGACGAGTAGTGCAGATTCTCATTGTGGGTACAGGGAACTTGGAGGTAGGGAAGAGAAGTAGTGTGTCGAGACTTCTAAGCTCGAGTAGCGCGGATCCTCATTGCGGACATGGATTCGGCGTAGGTTAGGGTGGGTCTTATTGCGACGGGAGGGGGCGGGGAGTAGATAGGGAAAAGGAACGGCGCGTCCTGGAGACTTTTAAGTTCATTTCCTCGAACCGGGAAAACCGTTTAAACTACGAAAACCCTAAAACAATCGAAGCGTAAAGGAACGACGTCGGCGTAATCAAATGGGAGACCACGTAAGCGGTCGGTGATCGTTTTTATCTATCCGAGTTTGCGGCATGCAATCAGCGAGGCGCCCGTTGACTCGTGACGCTTCCGGTCCGGTCGCATCCGTTCGGTGGAACCGCACCGTTTCCGTTCGACTGCCCATCCCACCGATTCTGAGGGCGCGGGGGGGTTTGGAAGGAGGGGGCCGTCGTCAGCCTCGTATATCGTCGACCCGTGTCCGAGGAGCACTATCGAAATCAGTGCCAACGTCTCGTCACCGTTGAACGCCACCAGCCGGCGTCATACTTGTTTCGAAGGCCCCCTCCGTCCCCTCCTGGCTTCGCATGGGATAATTGAGTCGAGTGATTTTCGTTGTTGTTGCAGAGCAACGGCTGGCGCCTCGTCTACCGTCGTTCCGTCGTGTGCGTACGTGTCCGTGTGTCGATCGAGGATCGAACATCTAATGTACGTGCCAGAAACGGGGTTACGCGCGATTTTCGGGCCAATCTACGTCGAACCAGACGATCCGGCTCTCTCTGTCTCTCTCTCTCTCTCTCTCTCTCTCTCTCTCTCTCGAAATTGATCGGCTAACAAGTCTGCGAACTGGTGTACGGTAGTGTGTAACCGCGTTCGATTGAGTGTACAGTGGAAAATGTACAGGGAGGATGTAGAAAGTGAGGATTTGGGTTTTTCTTCAGAAAAGGGACATCGACTAAATTCTAGAGGATTTTTCCCATTTTGCCTTGAATTCCTGTCGGAGTTCCTTCGCTACTTTTAGTCTGTATCTTGGATCATATTTACTATAGTTGAGGATTACATGTTGAACCCATAGGGGAGCTCGATTGACTATAAAGTAAAAAATGTGTATAGAGGATATAGAAAATGTGGATTTGGCTCTTCCTTCAAAAATCATCTTCTAATTTTTAATGTCATTTAAGGAAACATTTCTATAATTAGGTTCTTTTAATTGCTTCGCCGTTTTTTGATTAGATAAAAAACTGAGAACATGAAAATTTAAGTTTGTAATCTTTGATGCATTTGGGAATCAGATTATATGGCAAGACGAACTTGTAGTGTTTGTGGGGAAGGTCTTGCTAGACTTATAGAGAAATAGTTCAGAAGCTACAAAAGAGGAAATGAATTCTTTCTCAATTTAGATTGGTTCAGGTTAAGAATTTTATACGAAAGGAATGCATAATTGTTAAAATAAAGAATATAAATGGTTTGATAACAGACGTGGAAGTAAATGACTATTAAAATTGTAGAACATTTAAGAATAAGTATTCTTGAACATTAGAGTCCTACTTATTATCGAATAACAAAATCTACTGACGATTTTAATAATCTTAATCTTACAAATAATCATTTCCAATAAATAGTTCCCTCAATCTGGCATTCCATTGATAATAATCACACGAAGCATCGTATGTTCTAAACGGAGTATCCTAGCTTCTTAATTTAGTCGAAGGATTGTTGGATGTCAGTTAAACACGTTGGGAGGGCCTAAATATACATCTAAAGTTGGTATCGCGATGGCCGGCCGACGGTCTAATCTGGCCGGAAATCGGGCTTGCTAATCGGTATCGATCATCGCCCGGCGAGAAAACTAGTACCTAATTCAGGCACGGTAAAAACTGTAAGTGAAACCGTGTTCATGTGCGGTGGCGGTGTTGTTACTCTTACGCTGGTTCGTCGAACAGGAAAATGGCGGTGGTGCCGGGTAAGAATAAATTGAAAATGGGCAGCGCGGGCCGATACTACAGCGCCTATCTCATCTACGACGTGGCGAACTCTTGGCTAGCCGCGTTGCACGCTAAGATGCCTCCTCCGGTTGTCGTCACGCGAACCAACCCTCCGTCTCCTGTGCACGTCCAGAACCCTCGTAAGTTTTATACAGTTTATCTTATTATTTCTATTTTTCGTTTTGTGCTAATATAGGAGGCTTATCTGTATGTAATTTGATACGCGAGGCTTAATCGCGAGTATTTTCTCACTAACTGCTAATTATCGAAGGAAGGAAACGTATGACGGTGTTAGCAGATAAACAATCGTTTTGTGATAAAGACTCATATGCAGTTTGCTTTTGTCTACAAGCCAGTGGAACTAGTATGAGTTAATATTCACTATGTACACTGGTGAACAAAATTATAAAGCAATATGGGGACCACATAATGGGGACACAATATGGGGATGATGGGATTATAAGTATAAGTAATGAGTCTCAGATTCTTTTTATCAATTCTCATTCATTAAAATTATAAAACTTAAATACCAAAAATATCGAAAATCG
>NW_017147567.1:241878-249289 GCF_001652005.2 Ceratina calcarata | reverse complement strand
CATCTACGACGTGGCGAACTCTTGGCTAGCCGCGTTGCACGCTAAGATGCCTCCTCCGGTTGTCGTCACGCGAACCAACCCTCCGTCTCCTGTGCACGTCCAGAACCCTCGTAAGTTTTATACAGTTTATCTTATTATTTCTATTTTTCGTTTTGTGCTAATATAGGAGGCTTATCTGTATGTAATTTGATACGCGAGGCTTAATCGCGAGTATTTTCTCACTAACTGCTAATTATCGAAGGAAGGAAACGTATGACGGTGTTAGCAGATAAACAATCGTTTTGTGATAAAGACTCATATGCAGTTTGCTTTTGTCTACAAGCCAGTGGAACTAGTATGAGTTAATATTCACTATGTACACTGGTGAACAAAATTATAAAGCAATATGGGGACCACATAATGGGGACACAATATGGGGATGATGGGATTATAAGTATAAGTAATGAGTCTCAGATTCTTTTTATCAATTCTCATTCATTAAAATTATAAAACTTAAATACCAAAAATATCGAAAATCGTATGCCAAAGACTACCATTTTAAAACTGGCAATTCTTCGAAATCTACGATTTTTTCTAAAAGTTCACTGCTTCAAACATTGGACACAGTTTTTTACTACATACTCATACAACCTGCAGCTCATACAACCTTAACAGTTTTTCTTAAATAACTCCTTTTATTCGATTCTACTGTTTGTTAGCTGTCGTTAATTCACGAACAGCAGTGTAAGTATTGTACGTATCAGAAATAAAAGATCGAGCATGTGAGTGCGAGAAACTTTTCAAAAGCGTTGGTAATTGTGTAGAGAAAAAATCGACAGCTGTATTATGCGAGAGCATGGGCACGTTACCATGAAAAGCTCTCAATTCAGAAAATAAGTAGGTCGTGCATTCAAAAAGTTTGTAGACATTTCATTCCTGTCGCGAGCCAATAACAGTACGTATTCTTTCACTAAATGACTGAGAGCATTTTTGTTAAATCAAACCTCATCATCATCATCCTCGCATATATTAATAATATTGCAAAGGGAGAATCTTAAATTGTATTCATAAAACACGTCTCGCGCATTGCGTCGGGTAGAAGGGGAGATTTCGGCGCGCGTTCAATACCATTTTACCCGTTTGCGAGCAGGAAATAAAATGCATGCACATTGTATCCTTTTGTATAGAAGGAAAATGCGAGTTACACTGTGAACGAATCTGAAAATCAGACCACGCTGATATTCTCGCTCTCTGTCACAAAAGATTACACTCGTAACATTTGTTTCTTCTTCTCAGTTCTCTCCAGCGTCGATAAACAACATTTAAACTGTTTGCTGTTTCTTACGCTGGCAGAATTTTTTTAAATAGAATTCGTGGAAACAAAATTGTATCGTTATAAGCAGAGCTTTTTGTATTTTTTGAGCTTGTCAATATTGCAGGTATTTGTTTATTAATGTAGGAGTTCGTAAAATTTGTTGGTATTTAGCTAGAAATTCTATAACTGGAACAGTTAACACGAGTGTTTATTTGTATTGTTTGGTTTCGTCGATATTAAAAATATATATTTACTTGTTCATTTATTGCTAAAACTCACTGTTCGTGAAAGTCATATTAAGTTAGTATACCAGAAGATTGATAAAAATTGATGATGGGACAATATTTGTACCTCCTTGGACAAATTCGAAGTCGAAAAAGTGAGATTTCACGTGTGCTAACGTCACAGTGCCTGTACAAAGATATCTTAACAAATTAACACAGCTCGTGCCCGCGTTTTTCGGTATCGACGATTCATCTCAGCTACCACGAGGGGAGCTTGACCGGCGAGCATTAAGGTAAAAAGATTGATGACACGCTCCCAATATGTGTATACGTCGATGCAAAATCTTTCGTGACTCGCTAATGTTTTGTGCCCGAGTTCTTGTTTGGTCACAAACGTTGATAGATCGTCTCGTTGACCAATGACGAGATCAAAGAAAGAGAGTCCGTGAAGGGAGATCAATACGCGATCATCTGAGTACGTATAAGTAAATTCAGAAGCAAAAAGCGAGATCCGGTAGAAAGAAGAGCCTTCCTGGCACTGTTTTTATATAAACAATCTTCGATAAAATTTAACACCTTGGCGTTCGTTTTATATAAAAAATCTTCAATGATACGACTTATTTAAAAAATATTTGATGTTGGTTAAAAGATTGTATCATGGACGAAGACGTGGCGAAATAATTATTGGAGGGGAAGAAAATTCGATCTGTTCGAACTAACTTTTCCTATACGATTACCTGCTCTCGATGAGCATCTCACTTTCGTTCCACGGCGAGGTAAAAGGGGGGTAAAAAGAAAGTATAGACGGCAGGTAGGGGAAAGGGTGGAAATACCCTATGAGTCGGGATAGCGTGTCTGTTTTGATTTATAAGAATTCGCCACGAACCTCTAACCCACCTTCCTAAGTCTGGCCTTACCCCGGCCCCTTCTAGATCGAGTTAGATCAACCCCTCCCCATCTCCCCATCCCTCTACACCCCCTACGTCGCACCTCCGTTACACCTATCTCGCGCGTGAATAATAGGCAGGTACCTGGCTACTCGTCTTTCCGTTAACCTCGCCTCGTCCTTCACGCCTCCTTCTTCTTCTTTTTCTTCATCCTTTCTCTTCGCCGCTGTCTCCCGTGACCATGCACCGATCATTCTTCTCACGACGAACGAGGCGAGGCTCGTTGTCGGTCAACTAAACTATCCATCAACCCGGCAACCTCCGTGCAATCGACGTAAACTACTGTCGAATTTTTATTATTCAATTTTTAAGGTTCAAAGAATCATTAGCAACCGAGTATAAATTAATTGATTGTTTAAAGACGTTAAATAATAACAAGATAACAAGGTTGGTTTAATAGTTGATTTTCGTGTAGTTTTCCTTAATTCAAAAACAGTTGTATAAAAAGAAACCTACGCCGTTGTTGCATTTAAAACGCGTAACAAATATTACAGGACTTCGTGGCTCAAAGTAACATCGACGTTCTGCCTACTAGCAATCGCAGTCTGTCCCCTCAATACCATTTCGATGAAAAGAGAGAAAACCAACGCCACTGGTTTCAGTAATGAAACTGGAGAAACTTTTCGACACTCGAGGCGGCTAACGGGCGGTGCAGTAAAGCGAATTAATATGTCCGCGTTATACCCGGCGAACGTGTTTCGAGGCCGAGTCATAAAAATTTTAATCCACCGGTTAAACCCGTGATTGAAAGTTCTATCAGAGACGAAAATTGCGCTTTGAGTACGTGAAAATTCTCCGGTCATAAACAGAGCTGGGCGTGGATGGGGGGTAAAGCGATTCCACCCCCCCGGGGGGTGAGTGTAACAGCGCGTATAACCAACTTTCGTGCGCGTTAAAATTTAGATAAAATCGGCGGCTTTTAAGGCTGCACTTTTTCGTCGATACCTCTGGCTAGTGTAAATGCAGAGGCGTACCATAAGAAAAAAAGAATAATAATAATAAAGAATTTAATAACAAGTACGGTCGACCGTTATGGGAAGGCAGGCTCGCGCATGAACTTAATTTAAATGACCACTAAATTCTCCATTGGACGGAAGCTCGATATTACCTGCAATCCCCAATCAGTTGGTAGTCGTGGCGCGAATTATTGCCTTTATCTTAATGGAAACAGAAAGAGATCTGTGGGCCGTGCAGGGTCGCTCGTAAAGCGTCTTGCTTTGATTACAGAAACAATGCCCGGCTAGCCTTGCGCTCTGTAATCTGTCTATTCTCTTCTACTCGGTCGTTCCCTCATTCTCTTTACCTGTTGAAACAGAATTTCATACACATTGGCGAAAGTCTCTAGTTACCTCCTATCGTATCGCTCTTCTCTCTTTATTCTGTTTCTTGTGTCCTATTCTGTTCTATATTTTTATAAAGTATTGATTCTTATCTTTGACTGATATGAATAAAAACGGGAATCGGTTATTCCTTAGAACCATAGCATTGAATGAGGAAACAAATGTTACACTGTTGTGGCAATCTGTTACTGCCACATGTTCTTTCTCACCTTTCTGTATTCCATAAGCCAAGAATGACTAAAGAGATGAAGTCACGGGTTGAAGTAGGATATACACAAATCTACGACTAATGCACATGTACGTGTACGTGTGTAATCGTCACGCAGTTTTATTTTACATAATTCATTATTGATTTTGATTTATCACTGATTACATGATTCCTACTCTTAAACATCAGGTAAATAAGGTTAATTAAAATTTAACGCAATTTCTATTTAATTATTCAATGCGCGTTCTGATCAGAAGGGGATGATTTAATTAATCTTAACTCAATAATTTTAGTCAGCACTTTGAACAATTGAATGACTGACAAGCATGACATAACGGAAAGAACTCGGTATTGTATGTACATACGAGAGGCAGTTCTCAACAGCAACCGGAAGGGCGGGGGGGTGGTGTGTGTGAAAGCATAGGTGGTGCATACTCGATCTCTCCGGTATCGTATTATCAAGTATCGTGGATTTTCATTATAAATCAGGGTAGTCGTTCAATTTCCTTCGACCGAGAACGGAAAATATGGAAATGCAAAGTATTCATTATTGAAGTTTCAATATCCCACCCGCTAAAGCGTTGCATTTTGTTCCCAGCCACTCTCTCGATTTAATCGCGCCCCCGGCTGTACATTTTAAAATAACAATCCAATTCCGTGGGCCACGAAAATTTTATACTCATACCCTCAGATATTTGTGGGGTCAGGTCCTGTATTACTCCCCCGAGGCGCGCGGTGGTGGACCGCTTCTCCGCCATAAAATTGTTTCCCGCGCAAACCCCGTTCGCGAGAAATACCGAGAGTCACCCTCGGAACGTTCTTCTAACGCGATGCTAAATCATTTCTGATTCGTTCATTCTTAATGCCTCTAAGCCGAGTCTATGGAAAATTTCCTTGTCTCCATTAAAAAAATTCTTTCATCCCCGAAGCCTCGTTTCTCTTCAGATTTTATGGAAATGCGGTATGACTCGCTGGAGAATTATATAAACAGGCGTTGAGAACCGGTGTTCGAACGATTAGATAAAATTCCAGGACGCACGAGAAATGCCGTTTTGTTATTGCGTTTTACGTATAGTACCCGTCACTAATAGTGGGACATATTTCGAAATGGATTAACTTCTTTTAATATTGGAACGATCGATTTGTTTTTTAAATGTTAAGTTAGTGTATGTTAAGTTAGGTCGGATTCGAGCCCAGTAATGGCGGAGAGCTAGGACGAGTTCGGTACTGAGTGGTAGGGAGATGGTTTAATATTAAAACAAATTAAAATAATAATAAATGTGTCGTCAGTAACCCATGCAGTGATTACTACTGTGAATCTGAAGACCTGGATCATATTTTTTCGCACTGCAGCCTCGATGATCCACGAAGAGATAAACTTATTAAAAATTTAAGGAAAACTAAGTTTTTCCCGCTCTTAAAGGCAGAAATAATAATTGCTAAATCTAATATTCCAACAAATTATTGTATTTACACATTTCTAAAAGATTGTAAACGTGTTTGAGGTTTGACTAGCTTAAATGGATAAAAAAATAATCCACGTACAATTCGAAAGACAATTCTTTCGACTCGATGATCAGTCTATCATTAGAATCGATAAATTCCTGGCATCGTTCGGTAATGTAACAACGTTACGTTACGCGACATCTCAAAAGGTATATACGTACAGATACATAACGGTGTTCGGGAAGCATCGGGGCGAAATGTATTCGCGAGATGGGCGCACATGTCCGATGTAGGGTACGGATATCGATGGAAGACGTAGGTAGCTTCTAGCCGGTCTGTACCGTCAGGCTCACGGTGAAACGTGGCCCGGTTATAAGCCTCTCTCCTCCTTGGCATGCGGAAAGGGGCCGCGCACGGATGGGAGAGAGGAACCTATCCGTGCGCAACAGTATCGAGAAAGTCGATGCTCGTTTTTCACGACGGTGGAGGTTTCGCTTTGATATAATGGGCGAGGGATCGTAGTTGCGGTTTTATGAGATGTAAAATTAAGCCTCTAACTGGCGCGGCGTAGGGAGGGAGGGGGTCGAGCGCCGTTCCATCCGGCCGAAATCGGCTTGCGAGGAACGGTGATTCGAAAAAGCAGTTCGTGTATCGGCACCGGCGGGGCCGGAGGGGGATGGAAAATCAATATCGCTCGGAGAAGTTCTATCTAGCGTAAGCAACGGAACGTTTCAGCATGCCAAGTGGAATGTTACGTTCCGGGATATTGATTGATACCGAGGCGAAATCGGAGACTGGACGGAACTCTCGGTTATTAGGATCTGTGGAGTATTTAATTACTAGTCGTAACTATACCTGTACAACTATCACCGTCGTCACTCATTTACCGTAACTATTATTACACCTGTTAATTTGAATGTCCTGTAGATGTTCGCACCCGAACGTTTCGCTCATCGAGTCGCGGTTCCATCGGTGTAGCAGGCAGTTGAATGGATTTCGAATAGAAGGGAGGGAGATTTATTCAGGCAACAGGAGTAATAGACGACAGAACAAAATCGAGGAAGTATGATTAACTGAATTTTTTAGCAGAGCAACTGTGCGTTAAGAGGACTGTAATTAGATTCGCCTTTTTATGAAAGCAAACATAAAACCAAAATGGCTTCTCCTAAAAATGATTGGAAGGACTCCAAGACAAATAACATGGTGCTGCTTTATTATCGATCGATTATTTTATTTTAACGAACATCTTTAGTGCAACTGGTTGTTTTTTAATATGTAATATATAAATCAATGTCTAGCGGGGCGAGAGTAGCCGTTGCGAAAGAGAATGAATCCCGTAGTTAGACCACGTAACCGAACGGTTGATGGATAAGCCGTTAACGTTAACCCCGGGACACTTGAAATAAGTTTCAGCTCATTTCGCCGGCGAATAAATTTCATTTCCTCGAGTTTAAATAAGATTTTAACCAACGAAACGTCCACTCTGTTTCCACTCTCATTTAACTTTGAAAGCTTAAATATCCGCGGCTCCCGAAACGATTAGCTTGTTCCAGGAAATTTTCAACTGGTAACATTTCTATCCAGAAATGTTCGATCATACTTTCAACTAGGAAATCCTCTGCAACGAACCGTCAGAGAAGAAACGCTTCTTGCGCAAATAATTGTAATAATTAAAATTTACGTTCTCGATACTGTATCAACTATAATAATTAACGTTTGTGTCATTTTTTATACTGTATCCACTATAAGAACAGCTACGTAACGGGAGAGCCACTTAGTTCTGTAACATTTCTTAAGGTTGTATGAACCCTTACATAAAAACAATGATAAAGCATTGAAATTTTACGAGTCTATTAACACTAGAAAGACTGAAACTTAGTATATACCTATATTGCCCAAAGCAGTCAAAATGACTGCATTGTGAAAGAATACTGTGTAAAGAAATTTGTCTA